>NW_024749199.1:0-10749 GCF_018991925.1 Homarus americanus
TGCCTTGAAATCATTTGCATTTTGATAGTTCAAATAATCATTATTTAACAATATTTTAGATAATAACAGGTCTGCTTACCAATTGGAATACATTTAGTTTGAATTTTCTAAAAACTAATCAGCTATTAGTATAGAAAAGTGGCATGGCTTATGAACCAGAGTACCGTGGAAATACAATAGTCAACTATCTCGTTTAATCTATTTTTTTTTACACTATCTCTGTGTATAGTCGGGTATCATGTTTTAATTTTCAGTGGTGAAAACTGTTGAAAAATATATGTTCAGATTATTGCTCATTTCTCCATCGTTATCCGTTAGCTCGCCGGTACATGACTGTTTTGGTCCAATCTTGTCTCGTGTTTTAGTTTGATACATTTGGAAGAATCCCTTGGGGTTTGACTTTCCTCCCTTGCTATCTTCAGTTCATTATTCCTCTTTGCTTTTCTTATGTCGGTCTTAACCCTACTGGCCATTAGTTTATAATAATCTCGGAGGTTTCTGTCTGGTATATTCTGCCTTTGTGTATTAAGTAACTCATTATTTAAATTGCTGTAGAACTCGTCAACTTCTGATCTCGTGATCAGGTGATCATCAACCTTCATATTTTGTGAGGTTATCGTTGTTAGGTCACCAGATAAAATGAGGTTGCCCTCTGTGGGAACATTGCGTGAGGTCACGTAAATTCACCCCCAAACGTAATACCCATTCTTTCAGCTGCCTTTTCAACCTATCAGCATTAAAAGAATTTTCCTTGTGATCGCTGTTAGCTAGTTCGTTCCCTACCTCGGCATTACTAATGAGGTTTTCTCTTTTTGGCAGAACTAAATCTAGAATATTATTACCCCGGATGGGTTCGGCTATATGTTGACTTAGGAAACAGTCCTAAACTGTTTCAAAAAAATCCTCTGATTCTGAGTTACCCATTAATTCTACCCAAATTGTTTCTGTATTAAGTTCAGTTTTTATTTCCATATTGATTACACACTTCATGTGGAAATTTTCTACCCTTACAATGCGTGTTTCCAACCTGCTCGGAGCTCTGCAAACCTTGGTTGAGCTGGGGAGGGCCAAAAGGCATTCGGGGATAATTGATTTGTGATATTTTTATTACAGGATTTATCAAAATTTAAACTATGGATAAATTACTAGAATATATAGTAAATCCATAAAAAAATTTGAAACAAAATAGAAATACCGTATATTGTAGTGTACATTCGGAAACAGTGGGTCCGTCCCCGTTTCTTTTTGCATATACACACGAGGGCTATTGGATAAGTCCAAATATCTAGACAACCAGGACGAGGATACTGCTGGGAAAGTGGCTTTTCCTTACGAACAAAGGCCTCAAGTAACCTCCTGACAATGCGTTTTCAGCTAAGTGTAATTTCTTTCATATGTTAGTGATACCTCAGTGAGTAGGCGTCTGGGTTTGGGAGGAATGAGATAAGGTGAGGCTCGTAAATTCAATATTCATCTAAACACGGAGTAAAGAATAATTTCCATACTTCAGATTATGCCTGACATAGATTACTACCCCGCCTCCTTTCCTTATATACCTATCTGTATGGAATAATTTGTAACCTATAATTTGGTATTCGACAGATATCTCACGTGAGTCTAGCTAAGTGGCTACTAAACTCTTACTTATATTCCTTTAATAGTCTGGTCAAATATCTCATCGGGACCTCGTGACTTATTAGGCTTTAGTTTGTCTATTTGTTTATTAACTTTAGATGATTTACATAGTCCAATATTTGGTGTGATGGAACAGGAATTAGCTGAAAGATTTTACTTTAGTTTGTTGTGAGGAATAGTGGCTTCAGTACACGCACGAAGTGGGTCTTTCCTGGTTATATAAAGGGTTATAATGTGAGTAACATTTGAATGTGTGTAAGGTCGCTGGTTTACAATTGATGTGTGTTAGAAATATCCAACCGTTTTACATACCCCGGTACCCCTGAGGTAGGGTGTGAGTATGTTAACATTTAGGTGAAAGGATCATATTAATGTGTATCTTTCAGTCTGGTAAATACGTATCAATTCAATTTCAATTTCAATTGTTTATTCCTTGATAGAGGAAGCGGGATCCTAGTGCTGTCACTAGGTACCCCTGTACAATGACACCAGAATCATCTGGCAAGTGTGAAAAGTATATACAGTATAAATATTATAAAGGGGCTTACTAAAGCCTAAGGAAGGAAGGATGTTCCTTTAACACATAATTAATATTATTTACAAAATATCTGGCCAGTATTGGGAGGATCATCGTGTCTCCGTCAGGGAATCTCGTGGTGGTGATCCCAGCAGGCGTCACGGGAAGCGTTGTGTGTGGGGACATCTCCCAGGAGGTGAAGTGAATAAGGGGTGCGGCTGTCCAGATTAACTCTGCATAACACTGGGCGTTCTCAGGGATGTGGGATGCAACCAAGCAAATTCTTTTAATGATGATACGAGGCAGCATCAAAAAAAATAGACTTGTGCAAGAGTCAGGAAGTTTACGGAGGACATCGGACCATGTGGGCGGGGAGTCCAGGGGGATGGCTGCTTCCCGAGCTTCTCTCTGTTTGCGGCGGATTTGGGTCCTAATCTGTAAGAGTGTTCGAGGAACAACGTAGTCAGGTGTGGCCTTGTTGCAGCCAGTCTTGGCAAGGTCATCTGCTGCCTCATTCCCAAAGATACCGACATGACTAGGTATCCATAGGAATGTCACAGGACGGCCTTCATCCTGAAGTGTGGATGTTAACCCTCGTATTCGGAGGATGAGGTCCTTATTTTCCCCAGATCCAAATGCGATCCCGTCGAGAGCAGACCTGGAATCGCAGCAGACAAGCAAGGGGCAGAAACCATCTGCTTCTTCCTCAGCGAGAAGGGCAGCAAGGAGGGCTATTAGTTCAGCCTGAGTGGAGGATGCCCCGTCAGAAACTCTGAGAGACAGTTTGATAGGCTCAGGGGCATGAGGACGGGAGATGTAGACACCAGCCCCGGCCCTACCTGTAGCGGGGTCAACAGAACCATCAGTGTAGAGGACGACCCTACCTGGGGACCAGTGAGCGATCCTGGAGAGGTGGTATTTGCAGAGAATAACAGGGTTCACCTGGGATTTCGGGAGCGGTCCACCGAGGGCAATCACTTCAGGTTGAAAATCCAGCCAGGGAGAAGGAGACGAACCAACAGCAGGGGTGACAACAATATCAGGCAGGAGGTCGTGTTCCTGAAGGGCTCGGATGAGTGACCCTCGCCACTGTCTTCTAGATGGAGGTCGGTCTCGAACAGCAGTAGTCAAGTTGGTTTGGACATAGTTGCCCCTAGGATCCCGTAGAATGGAAACGGCAGTTTTTAGGTAAAACTCCTGGACACGATCCTGTAAGGGGGAAAGACCAAGTTCGTTATATAGAGAAGTAGAGCGTGTCCACTGAGGAGCCCCAAGGATGATACGAGCAGCTTTCCTCTGGATAACTTCGAGACGGTTGACAGCAGTCCGACTAATGTTGACGAGGGCAGGGGCGGCGTAGTCGACACAGGAACGAACAAAAGACTTGTACATGGTGAGAAGTACAGGGATGCTGGCACCAAGGGAACCCCTGCACATGGTAGAGAGGGGAGCGAGACGCCGAAAACATATGTCTCGAAGATAGCGGACTTCAGGGATCTGACAACGTGTGCGAGTTACATACACACCCAGGTATTTTGTCTCATTAACCCAGTCCAAGGGCGTTCCTGATAAGAAAAGGGGTGGAGGTACAACACGACCGTGCCACATGGCTTTTGTTTTCGCAGTTGAAAGAAGGAAACCAAGTGAATCACACTCTCTGGAGACCAGATCAAGGGCTTCCTGCATGCTGAGGTAGTCAGGGGCTTGGAGGAGGACATCGTCGGCATATCCTGAGTGGACAACTTCTGTCGGCCACGGGAGTGATGCAATGGAGTGCATGAGAGTGTTAAACAAGGTGGGACTCAGGACTCCACCTTGAGGGGTGCCGAGGTTCATTTCTTGAACAGGAGACATAGAGCCTTCAACGCGAACCCGGGCCTGACGTCCAGTGAGGTAAGAGGCGATCCATTGTAGAAGTCTCCCTTTAACCCCTAACCGTGCAAGTTCAGCTAAAATGAGGGCAGGCTGAGCCGTATCAAAGGCTCCCTTGATATCAAGGAAGACGGAGACGCGGGCAGTCTGATTGCAATAAAAGGAAGCAATGGAGTGTGCTGTGCTGCGATGTTGAATGAAACCATTGAGGGAGTTGTGGAAGCCGCCTATGGTGTGAAGAAGGCGACGATGGAGTATCCTCTCCATCATCTTGCAAACACAGGAGGTAAGACTAATGGGTCGATATTTCCCAGGATCTCCCGGCTTAGGGATGGGGATAATAGTGGCATTTTTCCAGTTGGACGGGAGAACCCCATGTTCATAAGACATATTGTAGAGAGCAAGCAAGGGGCCGTTAGGAATATTAGTACAGGCGTTGAGGACGGAGTAGGTTATCTGATCATCCCCAGGAGAGGTGTCTTTTCTAGAGCGACGAGCACTGTCAAGCTCGAACTGTGTGATGGGATGATCAGTGGGGGCAGGGGAGGTAAGAGCAGCACGAACAACAGGCTCAGACGCATCGATGCGGGCCTGCACTGCCTCCTGCATTGGATCTGGAAGTGCCTCAGGGGAGGAAGCTCGTGCCCAGTCCTCCATTAAAGAGCAGGCAAGGGAGGCGGGGTCAGGGTGGGGAGGAGGCCTCCGTCGAGTACCCCGTATAGCATTAATCCGATTCCATACATAAGAGGGTGACGACTGGAACGATAGAGACCCCGTGAAGGATAGCCAGTCCGCCTCACGTATCCGACGGCGCTCCTGAGTTGCAAAGGAGCACCAATTTTTGAAGTCTTCCCAGTCCTCTGGAGACCGAGACCTCCGTATGGCAGAGTGGAGATCACGGGTTACCTGCCGGAGATGTCTCATGGCAGGGATACGATACCAGTAGTTGGTGGCACTTCTGGGGTGACGGGGAGGGCGTGGAGGGGTAGCGCGATTGACAGAGTCATACACGGCATCAACAAAATCAGCGCTGTAAGAGTCAAGGGACTGAGGGACAACATAGGAATCCGCCCAGGTAGAAAGGTATTGGGTAAAGGAAGGAACAGCATCTTGTGTGAGACGAAGGCGAGGGGATCGATAAGGAGTTGATGTCGGGGCAGAGAAGGAGAGCCTGAGATGGGTAGTAACGGCAAGATGGTCACTATACAGAGCAGGCTCGGTGCAGACGGTAGGATGAAAGGAAGTATGACCGTTCAATAGTAAGCCAACATCAAGGAAACTATGGGGGAGGCGAGTAGGATCGTCAGGACAAAGAAAGCGAACATCATCATCCCCATTAAGAAACTGTGAGAGATGTGATCCATTAAGGGTACATGGAGTGGGATGATCCGGAGTAAGAGTGGGATGGCGGGCATTAAAGTCGCCAAGAACAATAGTGGGAACCCCATCATGGAGGTCGTGAAGAACCTGGGGGTCCAGAGAATCACTCTTGAAATGAACATTGACTACACGAAGGGTCCGGTCACCAAGAGTAAAGGAGACAGAAAGTAATTCAGACGGGGGTCCATGTGAGTCAGGTGAAGGGAGACGAACAGATGGAATGGTGTTACGCACAAGGGTGAGGAGGCCACGAGCCTGCCCACGGTACCGAGGCAGGGTGTAAACAGAATAGCCAGAGAGGCGGAGTGGAGTAACATCGTCTGTGATGGTTTCCTGAAGTAGAGCAACATCTACTTGGTGGGAGAGCACAAACTGGGCGAGGTCTGTCCGGCGAGGTCTAAGTCCCTGGATGTTCCATTGTAAGAAGAGGAGGGAACGGCCTCCGGTGTGAGATGAGTCGGAGGGGCTAGACAGGGCTCCAGAGGAGGTACCAAATTCTGTTGAGAGAAATGGAGAGGGAGGAGTGGGAGAGCGAGGGATGGATCCTCCATCTCGGGAGATGGAAGGAGGCGGGTCATCAGGGCTTGCAAAATGCGCCCCTGTTGGGTCAGGGTGTCCAGAATGAGTTGTTGTTGCTTCTGCAATGTCGCAATTGTTTTCACAAACAAGTCGAGTTGGGCTGAGAGAAGGTTGATTTGCTTGGAGTGGCGATCCAGACGGAGAGTGATTGTTTCCATAGAACCAACTTGGTGTACCTGTGCATGAGCTGGAGGTGGCGGCGAGGATTGCCGAGGGCCCGACTGGGCATGTGGCGGTGGTAGCGACGGAGAGGGACGGTGAGGGTTCAGTTGAGTAAGAGGTGGTGGTGCTGGTGAGAGACAGCGGGGGTCCGGGTGGGCAGGAGATGGTGGTGACTGTGTGGCAGGGCCGGCAACGACCTTGTTCCAAGAACGGTAGGGAGAGGGAGGGAGGGGAGAAAGGATGGGTGGTAGGGGTGATGGAGGGGGTGGTAGAGGAGAGGAGATCAATGGGAAATCCTTGGTGGATGGAAGAGGCGGTGGTGGATAGGATTGAGGTTTGGTTGACAGGGGCTTCGTCAGAGACGAGGGCGGTGGTACAAGGTAAGTTTTCCCCGGGCGAGTGCCAGGACGCTGTGGGCAATTGGCATTCCAGGCGTGGTGACTGCCATGGCAATTGACACACCGTGGAACAACTGGGATTTTGTTCTGAATTTTCGATTTGCATTCCATTGTGTCGTGAGGACCTGCACAGAAACCGCAGGCGACCATCCTCGTGCACTCCCAGGTGCGGTGTTTCCACGATTGGCAACGACCACAGATTTTCGGGGTTCCGATAAATCGGTCGAGAGGACAGTTGTGAATTGGTCCTACATTCACCTTCGGGGGGAGGGGGCCCACCCACCAGCCGATGAGTTCGTTGGATGGACGTTTGGAGACCGGGTTGATGCGGCGCTCCATGTCGAGTAGTTGTGGGAGAAGAGGGCGAAGATCGTCGATAGGGATCTCCCAGGGTACGTGGCGAACCATTACCTTGGTACGACGAGTTTCTGGGGCGATGGTGGTGAACTTCAGCATCACCTCCCCCTGGGGAGCAGGAAAGCCCACCTGAGTGAGCAGGCGTACCGTCTCGTCCATTTGTGTGGTGACTATCACGGCTGTGGGACCTCGGCGGAGGCGAAGTGTTGAGTCCTGAAGTGGAGAGCAGTGACGGAAGAACCAGGTCGTCCGTGTGCTCAGAGGCAAGTCCCGAGGGAAGGCGAGATGACGAAGGCGCGACGGGGCAGGGAGACAAAGGGAATCCCCTATGTCCATCGTCGGCGGAGGGTCGGTCATTGAGCCACATGTAGGCTCACTTGGGGACCCCGATGACAGGAGTCCACCCTCTATAGCCCCAGAAGGGGTGCAAGGGGGAGCCGTGGCCCCTGCTGTAGACCCTGACTTCTGAGGTTTCTGCTTCTTCTTTGACGTGTCTTCAAGAAGAAAGTCGTCAGCATCACTGTCACCTACTGCCGCCGTTTCCAACGAACGGGAGCGTTTAACGGCGGGCATAGGGCACGTTGGTAACACTGCAGTCAGGTGGAGTGATAATGACGTCACACTATCACATTGCGCATGCGCAAACTTGAAAAACTTTGCTCAGAGGGATCGAGTGGTAGGACCAGATGTTTTATCCCCAAAAAATGACAAAGTCCAAAAGTAACAAAAAAATATATGCCACTGTGCTGATAACTGGGTCTTACTATAGTTGTCTGCACAGGCTGGGATTGGTAGACGCGTTGAATTCGTCAGAAATACGAATTTTAAGGAGCAGTCTCTTACAGCCTTTGTTGACACTACGCACGCATGCGCGTTGATGGTCATGAATCTGAAGAACAAAGTCTTGGGTTGGGTACCTCACAAGGTGGCGTTCTTAGCCCTATGCTTTTTAATATTTTTATGGACAGAATAGCAAGTTACAAATTCCAGGACGAGTCTCGAGTAATCATTTATGCTCATGACATTCTGATCCAATGTAAGAATGAAGATATGTCTAGGGTCATTGATCAGCTGAAGCATCTTTGTATCTACTTGGGACTGGTCATTAACGAAAATATAACCAGATATCAGTCCAGGGCAGTAAATGGAAAAGAATTTTGGCTAAATGGAATAAAATTGCAAAAAGTATCCAGTTACAAATATCTGGGAATGTTTGTGGGTATAAATAATAATGTTAAGGACCAAATTATTTATGTCAAAAATATATGTCCAACGAGGCTAAAACCTCTGAAAGTTTTGTCATACAGAGGAAATGGTGTTGGTACACCAGTTTTAAGATCTATGTACTTAAGTACAGTTAGGAGTATCATTGATTATTCAGCTCCAGTTCTAGCCTCTTACTCAGGAAAAGATCTTAGGCCATTAGAGCTCATTAAGAATGAAGCAATGAGGATTGTGCTTGGTTGTCCAAGGACAACAAGAATAGAGATTATGAGGATGGAGCTAAATGTCCCGAGCATAATACACAGAATTAGGGAGTTGACTCTCAATTCTACTCTAAGGCTTATTAGGCGTGGTGATGGGTGCCTGAAGTCTGCTGTTGATAAATTTACTAATGCAATTACTAGTAATTTTAAGATGAATACTTATACTAAAAAACTTTTTCACATGTTGTGTGAATATAATATTGTAGATTTGTGTGGCTTTGCCAAACAAAGTTTATTTGAAACCTTGGTTCATGGAGAGTGTATCTGTGAGAATTGATACGCTAGAGTTAAAAAAAAAAGAATGTAATCCTTTTGAGTTACGGCAAATATTCCTTGAGAAAATATATGAGTACCATAAGGAAAATGTTATTCATATGTATTGTGATGGTTCATTTAATGGGAATCGGGCCAGATGTGTCATTGTTATTAGGGAATTTTTTGAATGTGGTATTAGTGTTGAAGAAAGAATATCCAAGAGAATTGGGGATAGTAGTTCCAGCGCCACTGCTGAACTTTATGCTGTATATGTGGGACTTAAGAATGCCTTTGAGAGGAAAAAACAGTTTTGGGTTTGTTGACAGTCAAAGTGCTCTATTTGCTCTAAATTCTAAAGTGCCTCTTGATGATAATTTAATTTTAAAATGTAAGAAGTGTATTCACGACATACAGTAAAATCACTTGGATATGATGTAAGTTATATGTGGATTCCATCCCATTGTGGTATTTATATGAATTAGGTTGCTGATGATTTGGCTAAGCAAGGGTGTGGCAAAGAAATTGTAGAATACTATTGTATTTTGGGTATTAAAATAATACAATCTGAAATGGTAAAAATCCGACAGCAATGGGAAGTGGACAATATTCGGAAAATTTTGAACAACGGCAGTAGTAGTTTGAAACATTATGCTCGAGTTTTGAATTCTACAAGTTCTACTTATGGTAAGACTTCGGTTAAGTATGATACATTTGTGATGAGGCTGCGCTGTGGATACAAATATTATTGGCAATATATTGAAGGAACTGATGGCATTCCTTGTAAACTGTGTGGCTATGTAAAGTCTCATACATTATATCATTACTTTTTTTTTTTACTTTTATCCTCTTCGCCACTGATCGGCTTATTAGCCGCTTGGGCGATCGGTCACGTCTCTTTTCATTTATATTCTTCACCAAAAGATCGGCTCGCTAGCCGCCCGGGCGATCGGTCACGTCTCTGTCACGCACTGTTGGCAAATGCTGGGCATGCACCGGCTCCTGAATGTACCTGAACCCGCTCCAGTGTTGGTCAAGTCTTCTCTTGAAAGAGCTCACACTCGGTGCCGTCACAACACTCTCTGGTAGATTGTTCCAAGAGTTTACAACCCTCACTCCGAAAAAGTTTGCCCTCACGGTTTTCTGGACTTGCGGGTTCTTCAATCTTGAGCTGTTACCCCTTGTAGGGCGAGCGTCCGCCAGCTCCAAGTGAGGACACTCAACTGAGTAGTGCCCCCTGAGATGCCTATACACATCAACTAGGTCCCCCCTTGCCCGTCTGCAGTATAAGCTAGGCAAGTTCAGGCGCTCCAATCTCTCAGGGTAGCTGAGGTGCCGAAGTGCAGGCACCAGTCTGGTGGCCCTCCTTTGAACATTTTCAACCAACTGACAGACCCTAGCATATCTCGGGGACCAGATGGGGTGACAGTACTCCAGATGGGGAAGCACTTCACTCCTGAAGATCGTCACGAGGGACGGACCATCTAGATATCTGAACGACCTTCTTATAAGACCCAATAATTTATTTGCCTGATTTACCTTCTTCTCACAATGGCCCGAGAACTTCAGCTCATTGTCAACATACACACCTAGGTCCTTCTCACACACAGTCTCAACTAGTGCATTTTCTTCATCCCGTTGGGACATATGATACGCCTCCTTACCGTTGGTACGCCCCAGGTGCATCCTCTTACACTTCGTGACATTGAATCTCAGCAGCCATTTCTTCGACCATTCCTGGAGCCCACAGAGGTCCTTCTGCAGCTCTTCACAGTCCACTTGGTTCTTAATTTCCCGAAATAACTTGCCATCATCGGCAAACATTTGTATGGAGGAGTGTACAACGTCAGGCATGTCATTTATGAAACAAACAAACAACAGCGGGCCCAATACACTGCCCTGTGGTACCCCACTTATTACAGGTACAGATGACGATTTCGTGCCATTAATCACCACACACTGCTTGCGGTCATGTAGAAAGTCTTCTATCCACGCTAGGACATTTCCCCGAATTCCGTACCCTTCCAGTTTGATTTTCAGCCTTTCATGGGGTACACTGTCGAAAGCCTTGGCAAAATCTAGGTAAATATTGTTGATATTACCACCCCGT
>NW_024749200.1:0-4363 GCF_018991925.1 Homarus americanus
TGATAAACCAGTGTAGGCCGCGATAGGCAGTTGCGACCGCGATGCCGACCAGCACGGCGTAGGCCGCCTGGTAAACCGGTGTGAAGCCATGGTAAGCCAGTGAGCCATGATGAAGCCAGTGTAAGGCCGCGATAAGCCACCGTCATGCATGATGACTGAGTGTGGGCCATAGTGATGCCAAACCGGTGTGAGCCGCGATGATGATAAGCGGCGAGTGTAGGCCGCGGTATTAAACCAGTGCTTGAAGCCATGGTAAACCGAGCCATGGTAAACCAGCGTGAAGCCGCAGTAAACCAGCGGTGTAGGCCGCGATGATAAACCAGCGTGAGCCGCGATAAACCAGCGTATGAATAGCGATAAACCAGTGTAGGCCGCCTTGGTAAACCGGTGGCAGGCCATAGTGACCAGCGTAGGCCGCGATGAAGCCAGTGTGGGCCGCTGATGATGAAGCCGGCGTAAGGCCATGGTGATGTTGAAACCAGTGTAGGCCAAATGAAGCCAGTGTGAGCCATGATAAACCAATTAACCAGGCCGCGATAAACCAGCGTAGGCCATAGTGTTGAAGCCAGTGTAGGCCGCGATAAAGCCAGCGTAGTACGCGATAAACCAGCGTGGGCCGCGATGATAAACCGGTGTAGGCCGCGGTAAACCAGCGTAGGCCAAAAGCGATGATGAAACCAGCGTGGGCCGCTGAAAACCGGTGTGAGCGCATTGACCAGCGCAGGCCGCGATAAACCAGCGTAGAATGCGCGATAAACCAGCGTAGGCCGCGATAAACCAGTGTGGTACGCTGATGAAGCCAGTGTGGGCCGCGAAGTGAAGCCAACAGGCCGCGATAAACCAGTGTAGGCCGCGATGATAAACCAATATGAGCCGCGATAAACCAGCAGGCCGCGATAAATGGTGGCATTGACAGCGTGAGCCGCGAATAAACCAGTGTAGGCCATGGTAAACCAGTGTAGGCCATGATAAACCAGTGTAGGCCATGGTAAACCAGCGTAGGCCATGGTAAACCAGTGTAGGCCATGATAAACCACAGTGAACCCGTCTAGACCAAATTATACTATTCTAGACCACAACAGACTCGTATACAGTAGACCACAGCAGATGAGGATAAACCACAGCAGAGAAGTGTGGACCAAAGTACAGAAGAGTGGACCACAGCAGACAAGTTTAGACGGAAGTAGACAAATGTAAACTAAATAAGACCATAGCAGACAAGTTTAGACAAAAGTAGACCAGTGTAGACTAAAGAATACCACAGCAGACAAGTTTAGACAAAAGTAGACCAGTGTAGACTAAAGAAGACCACAGCAGACAAGTTTAGACAAAAGTAGACCAGTGTAGACTAAAGAAGACCACAGCAGACAAGTTTAGACAAAAGTAGACCAGTGTAGACTAAAGAAGACCACAGCAGACAAGTTTAGACAAAAGTAGACCAGTGTAGACTAAAGAAGACCACAGCAGACAAGTTTAGACAAAAGTAGACCAGTGTAGACTAAAGAAGACCACAGCAGACAAGTTTAGACAAAAGTAGACCAGTGTAGACTAAAGAACACCACAGCAGACAAGTTTAGACAAAAGTAGACCAGTGTAGACTAAAGAAGACCACAGCAGACAAGTTTAGACAAAAGTAGAGCAGTGTAGACTAAAGAACACCACAGCAGACAAGTTTAGACAAAAGTAGACCAGTGTAGACTAAAGTAGACTAGTATAAACACCCCTGACAGGTGGTCGTGGGGGTCGCTGTCTTATCCGTCATCTCATCACCTTTACAATTAGACAGTAAACATTTATTTGGTGAGTATCGACCCTTCCATCAGCTCTTATCCTCACCTGTTCTAACTACCCACCTTTATCACCTGTGTGTCTAATTCCCTTTCTTTATCTCTTGACGCTATGATGGGGCTTATTGTTGACTCCCCCTGTTGAGAGAGAGAGAGAGAGAGAGAGAGAGAGAGAGAGAGAGAGAGAGAGAGAGAGAGAGAGAGAGAGAGAAAGAGACAGACAGACAGACAGACAAAGATACGAAAGATAGACAGAGACCAAAGAAAGAAGAAAGATATAAAGAGAAGAGAGGAACAAAGGAAGAGAGAGCAAACAGACACACAGGAAGAGGGACAAAGAGAGGAAGAGAGAGAGAGAGAGACAACCAACTCCCTTACACCGTTTGAGTCTCTTGCAATAGTATATATATATTATTTATAATGAGTCTTTCACAACTCTGTATCAGTCACCCCTATCTATAGCCTTAATTACTTTAGTGTGTGTGTCAACCTCTAAGCTATATCGATCATATAGCTTTCATATAGCTTAAGAGCTTATATCCTTTATAGCCTTATCGTACAGGAGTATTGACAGCTAGAGAGGACACTGCTATAAGCTGGACATTCTTAAGTACCTTCAAAAATCTTTATAATTCTCACTATTTTTTTGCAATATTTCATCAGGTATTACAGTCAGTTATTAATGGTATTGTCAACCCAGCCACTTCGTCACTAGGCCTCATTAGACGAACTAGTGGTCACTCAGTAATTTTACATGTCCCTCCCTTCCCCCCACCCCCATCCTCCCCTTTGAGTACTAGTCCTGAGCTTAGCAATTTTTTTTCTTCATTATTTGATAGATTTTTCCCTGAGATATTCCCAGAGAAAGTGAGTTGGTGTGTTTAGGTTCACACTCGAATTCTCGGGGTAATGTACTGAATAAATTTGAAGTTTTATGCAGAAATAACGTCAAAAAATTACATTAAAATCACATTGTCAGAGGATCATATTATGTGAGAGGGTTTCGTCTACTAAGTATAAACTAAATTGTCGCTACAGTTTAGTTAATATTTAGAATTTTTTCGTTGAGTCGGTATAAACAAACAAATTAATACTATTACTCTGACTTAATCATCACATATAAGTAATAAAATAATGAGAGGAGCTTTATTTTCCCATCGACGTTCGCATCTTTGACCTAATTAAGTAAATCCTAACCTTGTCAAGACGTAGCAGAACTTTATCTACTTAAATAAATGACTTCAAGGAGACTGTGCACACACCCAGTATACCCGACAGCTGTTGCGCATCAGAGAAGTGACCGGCTTGTAAACTACCAAGTACCGACAAGTACCGAGACGACGATAGGTAACTAATTCCACATTGTACCTATCAGTTGAAAGTAGCAATTTTATTATTAACATTCCCAAGCAAAATGGCTCTGTGATTACCCTATGTCCTTCTATCCACCACACCACTACCCCCGCCCCACACCCCTACTCCACACCCCTGCCCCGACCCCACACCCCTACTCCACACCCCACCACACACCACAGTTATGGAAAGCGGCACAAATTCTCTTATAAACGAACTTAACTATACCAAAACAACTTTAACTTCAGCCACACTAAACTTATCGATATAACTTCTTGTGTTTTTTTTTTCCAATATTTATTTAAGTTGTATTAGTCAGGTCTGTAGATACTAACTTTATCTGAGTGTCTGAGTGTATGGGGCATTTATTTTGTTGTTGTTTTATGTGTGTGAGTCAATTGGTTCGTTTCGTGTCACCGTGAACTGCTCCGACCGTACCCCAATGTAATACAAGAAACTGTATTTTTTTTTATTACCGATAATTGACGCCTGAGGGAAGATACATACGTGGTTATCTTAAATTAGGTGATACATATATTTTTGAGGGTCAGAATTGTCATATGTATTTATCACACATTTTCTGTTGGACGAATTAACAGGTTATTTCAATCTCAATATTTCGTCAATAAAAAAAATATATATTACTCAGCAGAAATTCCTTAAGTTTATCATCTTGTCAACTATGGGTGTTTGTCTCATCTCCTCAGCGGTCAGTCAACGTTTAGAGCTACTGGCCGACTTCAAGGGTAGGTGATGGAGGCCTCTTGTCTCTGGTCGTGATCGCTCAAAGGTCAAGGTTGTCTTGTCAGGTATAGGTCAATCAGACAGCGACTCAGGACCAAAAATCTTAAAGGTTCGTATTTTAATTTATATTTGGTAATAGTGAAAGCGAGTCCCATAGATCTGATGGAACAGTGTGGATACTGGATCTACAGTATACCAAGCCGACACTGGTATAATACTCGACCGGCTTTAGTTTACACCTGGATACATTGGTAGTGGCCGGGACTCCAACCAGTGACCCTCAGTACAAGAGACGAGTGCTGTAACCGCCGGGGGTATTAAATTATATCTTGGTACTATAGAGTTTTGTTATAAATTCCAGGTCATCTTGGGTGTCTTCTTCGTGTAGTAAGTTCGGTCAGTGTGTTACAGGTATTGTTGTATGGGGAGCCTCACCACTCAGCCTCGGGCCCAGACTCTCAAAGGTTATACAATGAATA
>NW_024749201.1:0-13357 GCF_018991925.1 Homarus americanus
TTGGGATTGTCGGAGGTGTCCCTGGGAGGTGAGAAGTGTACCTGGGAGTGTCTGGGGTGTACCTGGGAGGTCAGAGGTGTACCTGAGAGTGTCGCAGGTGTACCTGGGCGTGTCAGAGGTGTCCTGGGAGTTTGGGAGGTGTACCTGGGAGAGTAAGAAGTGTACCTGAGTGTCGGAGGTGTACCTGGGAGTGTCGAAGGTGTACCTGGGAGGTGAGAGGTGTGTCTGGGAGTGTCGGACGTGTACCTGGGAGTGTCGAGACCAGGGAATGTCAGTGGAGTACCTGGGAGTGTCAGAGGTGTGCCTGGGAGTGCAGAGACTGGGAGGTCAGAGGTACCTGGGAGTTTCAGAGGTGTACCTTGAGTGGTCAGAGGTACCTGAGTGTCAGAGGTGTACCAGGAAGTGTCGGAGGTGTACCTGGGAGTGTCGGAGGTGTACCTGGCAGTGGAGGTGTACCTGGAGGTCACAGGTACCCAGAAATGTCAGTGGAGTACCTGGGAGGTCAAAGGTGTACAGTACATGGGGTGTCAGGGTGTACCTTGAGTGTCATTGGTGTACCTGGGGTGTCAGAGGTGTACCTGAGAGTGTCGGAGGTGTACCTGGGAGTGTCAGAGGTGCCTGGGGAGTGTCGGAGGTGTACCTAGGAGTGTGAGGTGTACCTGGGGTTTCAGGTGTACCTGGGAGTGTGAGAGGTGTACCTGGGGAGTATCGGAGGTGTACCTGGGGTGTCAGAGATGTACTGGGTGTATCAGAGTTGTACCTGGGAGTGTCAGAGGTGTACCTGGGAGTGTCAGGGTGTAACTGGAGTGTCAGAGGTGTAACTGGGAATGTCAGAGGTGTCCAGGGAGTGTCTGTGGTGCCTGGGAGACTCAAGGTGTGTACCTGGGAGTATCGGAGGTGTACCTGGGAATATCGGAGGTGTACCTGGAATATCGGAGGTGTACCTGGGAGTCTCAGAGGTGTACCTGGGAGTGTCGGAGGTGTACTTGGGAGTGTCACAGGAGTACCTGGGATTGTCAGAGGTGTACGTGGCAGTGTCAGAGGTGTACCTGGGAGTGTCAGAGATGTTCCTGGGAGTGTCAGAGGTATATCTGGGAGTGTCGGACGTGCACCTGGGAGTGTCACAGGTGTACCAGGGAATGTCAGTGGAGTATTTCGGAGTGTCAGAGGTGTACCTGGGAGTGTCAGGAGTGTACCTTGGAGTGTCAGGGTACATGGGTGTGTCAGAGATGTACCTGGGAGTGTCGGAGGTGTACCTGGGTGTGAGAAGTGTACCTGGGAGTATCAGGTGTGGGAGTGTCGTAGGTGTACCTGGCAGTGTCAGCGGTGTACATGGGGAGTGTCAGATGTGTACCAGGGAATGTCAGTGTAGTACCTGGGGAGTGTCAAACGTGTACCTGTGTGGGGTTTACCTGGGAGGTCAGGGTGTGCCTGGGGTGTCGTGGGTGTGCCTGGCAGTGTCAGCGGTGTACATGGGAGTGTCAGATGTGCCAGGGATGTCAGTGTAGTACCTGAGTGTCAGAGGTGTGCTTGGGGTGTTAGAGGTTGTACCTGGGAGAGTCAGAGGTGTACCTGGGAGTGTCGGAGGTGTACCTGGGAGTGTGGAAGTGTGCCTGGGGTGTGGGGTGTGCCTGGGGTGTCAGAGGTGTATCTGGGGGTGTCAGGTGTACCTGGGAGTGTCAGGGTGTACCTGGGGTGTCAGGAGGTGTACCTGGGGAGTGTAAGAAGTGTGACCTGGGGTTTCGGAGGTGTGCCTGGGGTGGAGGTGTGCTTGGGGTGTCAGCGGTGTGCCTGGGGTGTCAGCGGTGCACCAGTGTTAGAGGTGTATCAGGGGTGACAGAGGATTACCTAGGAGTGTTAGAGGTGTATCAGGGAGTGAGGATTACCTAATGTGTCAGAGGTGTACCAGGGAGATGTCAGTGGGTACCTGGGAGTGTCAGAGGTGTACCTGGGGTGTGTCAGAGGTGTGCCTGGGAGTGTCAGGGGTGTGCCTGGGGTGTCAGAGGTGTACCTGGGAGTGTCAGAGGTGTACATGGGGAGTGTCGGAGGTGTGCCGAGTGTCTGGTGTGAACCTGGGAGTATGTTGGGTGTGCCTGGGGAGTGTTTGAGGTGTGCCTGGGAGTGTCAAGTGTGCTGGGTGTCGGAGGTGTACATGGGTGTCAAGTGTACCTGCAGTGTCAGCGGTGTGCCTGGGAGTGTCAGAGGTGTGCCTGTGAGTGTCTGAGGTGTGCCTGGGGTGTCTGAGGTGTACCTGGGGAGTGTCTGAAGTGTGCCTGGGAGTGTCAGAGAAGTGTCTAGGGCTGCAAGTGTGAGAGGTGTGCATGCAGTGTGAGAGGTGTGCCTAGGGTGTCTGAGGTGTGCCTGGGAGGTCAGAGGTGTGCCTGGGAGTCTCTGAGGTGTGCCTGGGGAGTGTCTGAGGTGTGTGCGTGGGAGTGTCAGCGGAGAACCAGGGAGTGAAAGAGGTGTACCTGGGAATGTCAGGGGTTTCACCAGGGATCTGGTGTCAGAGGCTATGCCTTGGAGTGTCAGAGGAATTCCTAAGTGTCAGAGGTGTGCCTGGGAGTGTCAGAGGTGTGCCTAGGAGTATCGCAGGTTAAACTGGGAGTGTCAGGTTGTGCCTGGGGTCGGAGGCGGACCTGGAAGTGTCAGAGGTGTACCTGGGAGTATCAAGGTGTACCTGGGAGTGTCAGGGGTGTCCTGGGAATGTCAGGAGGTATACCAGGGGTGTCAGTGAGAGTACCTGGGAGACTCAAGGTGTACCTGGGAGTATCAGGTGTACCTGGGAATATCAGGTGTACCTGGAATATCGGAGGTGTGCCTGGGAGTCTCAGAGGTGTGCCTGGGGAGTGGCGGAGGTGTACCTGGGGTGTCACAGGGTGCCTGGGATTGTCAGAGGTGTGCCTGGGGTGTCAGAGGTGTACCTGGGGTATCGGAGGTGTGCCTGGGGTATCGGAGGTGTGCCTGGGAGTGTCAGAGATGTACCTGGTGTATCGGAGGTGTATGGGTATCAGAGGTGTGCCTGGGAGTGTCAGAGATGTACCTGGGTGTATCGAGGTGTACCTGGGAGTGTCAGGAGGTGTGCCTGGGAGTGTCAGGGGTGTAACTGGGAGTGTCAGAGGTGTAACTGGGAATGTCAGAGGTGTACCAGGGAGTGTGGAGTGCCTGGGATACTCAAGGTGTACCTGGGAGTATCAGGTGTACCTGGGAATATCGGAGGTGTACCTGGGAATATCGGAGGTGTACCTGGAGTCTCAGAGTTGTGCCTGGGAGTGTCGGAGGTGTGCTTGGGAGTGTCACAGGGTGCCTGGGATTGTCAGACGTGTGCGTGGCAGTGTCAGAGTGTGCCTGGGGTGTCAGAGATGTACCTGGGAGTGTCAGAGGTATGTCTGGGAGTGTCGGACGTGCCTGGGGAGTGTCAGAGGTGTACCAGGGAATGTCAGTGGAGTATTTCAGTGTCAGGGTGTGCATGGGAGTGTCAGGGGTGTACCTTGGGTGTCAGAGGAGTACATGGGTGGGTCAGAGGTGTGCCTGGGGAGTGTCGGAGGTGTGCCTGGGAGTGTGAAGTGTGCCTGGGGTATCAGTGTACCTGGGAGTGTCGTAGGTGTACCTGGCAGTGTCAGCGGTGTGCATGGGGTGTCAGATGTGCAGAATGTCAGGTATGGTATGGGAGTGTCAAACGTGTATCTGGGAGTGTTAGAGGTTTTGCCTTGGAGGAGTCAGAGGTGTGCCTGGGAGTGTCGTAGGGTGTGCCTGGCAGTGTCAGCGGTGTACATGGGAGTGTCAGATGTGTACCAGGGAATGTCAGTGTAGTACCTGGGAGGAGAGAGGTGTACCTGGGAGGTTAGGAGGTTGTACCTGGGAGAGTCAGAGGTGTACCTGGGAGTGTCGGAGGTGCACCTGAGAGGAGAAGTGTACCTGGGAGTGTCTGGGGTACCTGGGAGTGTCAGAGGTGTATCTGGGAGTGTCGGAGGTGTACCTGGGAGTGTCAGAGGTGTACCTGGGAGTGTCAGAGGTGTACCTGGGAGGTCAGAGGTGTATTTGGGAGTGTCAGCGATGTACCTGGGATTGTCTGAGGTGTACCGGGAGTGTCAGAGGTGTGCCTGGGAGGTCAGAGGTGCACTTGGGAGTGTCAGAGGCACCTTGGAGTGTCTGAGGTACCTGGAGGTGTCTGAGGTGTACTTGCAGTGTCTGAGGTGGGACCAAGCCTGACGGTACCAGCAGGCTGGGGCGGTGTACCTGGGAGTGTCAGGGTGGTGTACCTGGGAGTGTCAGGGGTGTACCAGGAGTGTCAGAGTGTACCTGGGAGTGTCAGAGGTACCTGGGAGTGTCGGAGGTGTACCTGGGAGGTGGGGAGAAGTGCACTGGGTGTGTGAGAAGTGTACCTGGGAGTTTCTGGGGTGTACCTGGGAGTGTCAGAGGTGTACCTGGGAGTGTCAGGGGTGTACCAGGGAATGTCAGTGGAGTACCTGGGACTGTCATAGGTGTACCCGGGAGTGTCAGAGGTGTAACTGGGAGTGTCAGAGGTGTACTTGGGAGTGTGAGAGGTGTGCCTGGGCGTGTCGCAGGTGCACATGGGAGTGTAAGAAGTGTAGATGGGAGTGTCGGAGGTGTACCTGGGAGTGTCGGAGGCGTACCCGGGAGTGTCAGCGGTGTACCTGGGAGTGTCTGACGTGTACCTTGGAGTGTCAGAGGTGTGCCTGTGAGTGTCTGAGGGGTACCTGTCAGTGTCTGAGGTGTACTTGGCAGTTTCTGAGGTGTACCTGGCAGTGTCAGCGGTATACCTGGGAGTGTCAGCGGTGCACCTGGGAGTATCGGAGGTGTACCTGGGAGTGTCAGAGGTGTACCTGGGAATATCAGAGGTGTACCTGGGAGTGTCAGAGGAGTACCTGGGAGTGTCAGGGGTGTAACTGGGAGTCTCGGAGGTGTAACCTGGAATGTCAGAGGTGTACCAGGGAGTGTCAGTGGAGTACCTGGGAGTCTCAAAGGTGTATCTAGGAGTATCAGAGGTGTAACTGGGAATATCGGCGGTGAACCTGGGAATATCGGAGGTGTACCTGGGAGTGTCAGAGGTGTACCTGGGAGTGTCAGAGGTGTTCCTGGCAGTGTCAGAGGTGTACCTGGGAGTGTCAGAGATGTACCTGGGAGTGTCAGAGGTGTATCTGGGAGTGTCGGACTTGTACCTGGGATTGTCAGAGGTGTACCAGGGAATCTCAGTGGAGTACTTGGGAGTGTCACAGGTGTACCTGGGAGTGTCAGAGGTGTACCTTGGAGTGTCAGAGGTGTACCTGGGAGTGTCAGAGGTGTACCTGGGAGTGTCAGAGGTGTACCTGGCAGTGTCAGCGATGTACCTGGGAGGCTCAGGGGGTACCAGGGAATGCCTGGGGTGAGCACCTGGGAGTGTCAGAGGTGTACCTGGGAGTGTCAGAGGTGTACCTGGGAGTGTCAGAGGTGTACCTGGGAGTGTCAGAGGTGTACCAGGGAGTGACAGCGGTGTACCTGGGAGTGTCGGAGGTGTACCTGGGAGTGTGAGAAGTGTACCTGGGAGTGTCGGCGGTGTACCTGGGAGTGTCGGAGGACTACCTGGGAGTGTCAGAGGTGTACTTGGGAGTGTCAGAGGTGTACCTGGGAGTGTCACCGGTATTACTGGGAGTGTCAGAGGTGTACCAGGGAATGTCAGTGGAATACCTGGGAGGTCAAAGGTGTACCTGGGAGGCCAGAGGTGCACCTGGGAGTGTCAGAGGTGTACCTGGGAGGTCAGAGGTGCACCCTGGGAGTGTCAGGAGGTGTACCTGGGAGTGTCAGAGGTGTACCTGGGAGGACAGTGGTGTGTGAGAAGTGTACCTGGGAGTGTGGGCGGTGTACCTGGGAGTGTCGGAGGACTACCTGAGAGTGTCAGAGGTGTACTTGGGAGTGTCAGAGGTGATATCTGGGAATGTCGGACGTGTACCTGGGAGTGTCAGAAGTGTACCAGGGAATGTATGTGGAGTACCTGGGATTGTCAGAGGTGTACTTGGCAGTGTCAGAGGTGTACCTGGGAGTGTCAGAGGACTACCAAGGAGTGTCAGAGGAATACCTAGGAGAGTCAGAGGTGTACCTGGGAGTGTCAGAGGTGTACCTGGGAGTATCGGAGGTGTACCTGGGAGTATCGGAGGTGTACCTTTGAGTGTCAGAGGTATACCTCGGAGTATCAGAGGTATACCTGGGAATGTCAGAGGTGTACCAGGGAGTGTCAGAGCTACCTTGAGTGTCAGAGAGAATTCTAGGAGGGTCAGAGGTACCTGGGAGTGTCAGAGGTACCTAGGGAGTACGCAGGTTTAACTGGGAGTGTCGGAGTTGTACCTGGGAGTGTCGGAGGCGGACCTGGGAGTGTCAGAGGTGTACCTGGGAGTATCAAGGTGTACCTGGGAGGTCAGAGGTGTACCAGGGAATGTCAGAGGTATACCAGGAGGTTGGGGTGAAGTACCTGGGAGATCAAAGGTACCTGGGAGTATCGGAGGTGTACCTGGGAATATCGGAGGTACCTGGGAATGGAGGTGTACCTGGAGTCTCAGAGGTGTACCTGGGAGGTCGGAGGTGTACCTGGGAGGTCACAGGAGAGTACCTGAGACAGAGGTGCCTGGGAGGTCAGAGGTGTACCTGGGAGATCGGAGGTACCTGGGAGTATCGGAGGTGTACCTGGGAGTGTCAGAGATGTACCTGGGTGTATCAGAGGTGTAAATGGGAGATCAGAGGTACCTGGGAGGTCAGAGGTACCTGGGTGTATCAGAGGTGTACCTGGGAGTGTCAGAGGTGTACCTGGGAGGTCAGGGTGTAACTGGAGAGTCAGAGGTGTAACTGGGAATGTCAGAGGTGTACCAGGGAGTGCTCAGGAGTACCTGGGAGACCTGGGGCAGGCCTGGGAGCACGGAGGTGCACGGAATATCGGAGGTGTACTCTGGGAACAATGGAGGTGGTGGGCCTCTGGGAGTCTCTCAGAGGTACCTGGGAGCCGGAGGTGTACCTGGGAGTGTCACAGAAGCACTCTGGGATTGTCAGAGGTGTAATGGCAGTGTCAGAGGTGTACCTGGGAGTGTCAGAGATGCACCTGGGAGGCTGGGGAGGCATATCTGGGAGCTGGACGCACCTGGGAGTGTCAGAGTGTGTACCAGGGAATGTCAGTGAGTATTTGGGAGTGTCAGAGGTGTACCTGGGAGGCCAGGAGGTACCTTGGAGTGTTAGAGGAGCACAAGGGAGTGTCAGAGATGTACCTGGGAGGCCGGAGGTGCACTGGGAGTGTGAGAAGTGTACCTGGGAGTGTCGGAGGTGTGGCCTGGGAGTGTCTGAGGTACTTGCAGTGTCAGCGTGTAATATGGGAGTGCTGGGGATGTGTACCAGGGAGAATGTCAGTGTAGTACCTGGGAGTGCTGGGGTGTACCTGGGAGGTTAGATGTTGTACCTGGGAGAGTCAGGAGGTACCTGGGAGTGTCGGAGGCACCGGGAGGGGAGAAGTGTGTACCTGGGAGTGTTCAGTACCTGGGAGTGTCAGAGGTGTATCTGGGAGTGTCGGAGGCACCCAGAGTGCCAGAGGTACCTGGAGTGTCAGAGGTGTAATCTGGGAAGGCCAGAGGCGTACCTGGGAGTGTCAGCGGTGTACCTGGGATTGTCTGAGGGTACCTGGGGAGTGTCAGAGGTGTGCCTGGGAGTGTCAGAGGCACTTTGGGAGTGTCAGAGGTGCACCTGGAGGTTCCAGGGTACCTGGAAGTGTCTGAGGTGTACTGCAGGTTCGAGGTGTACCTGGTGTCTGACGTGTACCTGGCAGTGTCAGCGGTGTACCTGGGAGTGTCAGGTGGTGTACCTGGGAGGTCAGGGGTGTACCAGGAGTGTCAGAGGTGATCTGATGTCAGAGGCACCTGGGAGGTCGGAGGTGCACCTGGGAGTCTGGAGAAGGTACCTGGGAGTGTGAGAAGGCACCTGGGAGGTGAGAAGTGGTACCTGGGAGTGTCTCTGGGTGTACCAGGAATCTCAGTGGAGCACCTGGGGAGGTCACCGGTGTACCTGGGAGGCCTTGAGGTACGTGGGAGTGTCAGGAGGTGTGCCTGAGTGTCAGGAGGTGCACTTGGGAGGCCAGGAGGTGCACCTTGGAGTGTCTGGAGGTGCACCTGGGTTGTGCTCCGAGGTACCTGGCAGTGTCTGGAGGTACCTGGCAGTGTCTGGAGGTGTACCTGGCAGTGCTCGGGGCGCGGTATCCCTGGGGAGTGTCAGCGGTGTACCTGGGAGTGTCAGGGGTGCACCAGGAGGTCACAGGTGTACCCGGCAGTGCTGGGCGGTGTACCTGGGGAGTGCTGGGGCGGTGTACCTGGGAGTGTGGAGAAGCAGCACGGGGAGTGTCGGAGGTGTTCCCGGAGCAATGGAGGTGTACCTGGTAGTGTCAGCGGTACCTGGGGAGTGACAGAGGTGTACCAGGACCCCAGTGAGCACCTGGGATTGTCGGGAAGGTGTACCTGCGAGTCAGAGGTGTACCTGAGAGTGTCAAGGACGTGTACCTGGGAGTGTCAGAGGTGTACTTGAGATTGTCGGAGGTGTACTGGGAGTGTGAGAAGGCACCGGGAGTGTCTGGGGTGTATCTGGGAGTGTCGGAGGTGAACCTGAAGTGTCAGGGGAGGTGTACTTGGGAGGCCAGAGGTGCACCTGGGAGTGTCTGAGTACCTGGGAATGTCTGAGGTGCACTTGGCAGTGTCTGGAGGTGTACCTGCAGTGTCTGACGTGGCACCTGGCAGTGTCAGCGGTGTGTACCTGGGAGTGTCAGAGGGTGCACTGGGAGCAAGTCGGAGGTGTCCCTGGAGTGAGAAGTGTACCTGGGAGTGTGAGAAGTACCTGGGAGTGTCTGGGGTGCACCTGGGAGGTCAGAGGTGTATCTGGGAGTGTCGGAGGTGTACCTGGGAGTGTCAGGAGGTGTACCCAGAGTGTCGGGTGTGTACCTGGGAGGTGGGAAGAATTGTACCTGGGAGTTTCTGGAGGTGTACCTGGGAGTGTCGGAGGTGTACCTGGGAGTGTCAGGAGGTGCACTTGGGAGTGCTGGGAGGTACCTGGGGGTGTCAAATGGTGTACCTGGAGTGCCTGAGGTGTACTCTGGGAGGTCAGAGGTGTGCCTGGGAGTGTCAGAGGTGCACTTGGGAGTGCCATAGGTGCACCTGGAGTGTCTGAGGTGTACCTGGGAGTGTCTGGAGGTGCAACGGCAGTGTTTGAGGCACCTGGCAGTGTCTGAGGTGTACCTGGTGTAGTGTCAGGAAGGCTATGCAATCTGGGAGTGCAAGGCAATCTGGGAGGCTGAAAATTAGGAGGTCAGAGGTGCACCTGGGAGGTCAGGTGCACCTGGGAGGTCAGGAGGTGTACCTGGAGTGTCCGGAGGTGCACCTGGGAGTGTCAGAGGTGCACCAGAGGTCAATGCAATGGGAGTGTCGGAGATGTTCCTGAGAAGTGTACCCAGGAGTGTCAGAGATGTACCCTCAGAGTGTGAGAGAAGTGTACCTGGGAGTGTCTGGGTGTACCTGTGAGTGCTGAGGTGCACCTGGAGCAAGTCAGGTGTACCAGGAAGTGTGTCAGGAGTACCTGGGAGTGTTAGAGGTGTACCTGGGAGTGTCAGGAGGTGTACCTGGGAGGTCAGAGGTGTACCTGGGAGTGTCAGAGGTACCTGGGAGGTCAGAGGTGTGTACCTGGGAGTGTCAGCGGTGTACCTGGGATTGTCTGAGGTGTACCTGGAGTGGTCAGAGGTGTGCCTGGGAGTGTCAGAGGTGCACTTGGAGTGTCAGAGGTGCACCTGGAGTGTCTGAGGTGTACCTGGAAGTGTCTGAGGTACTTGGCAGTGTCTGAGGTACCTGCAGTGTCTGACGTGTACCTGGCAGGTCAGCGGTGTACCTGGGAGTGTCAGGGTGGTGTACCTGGGAGGTCAGGGGTGTACCAGGAGTGTCAGAGGTGTACCTGGGAGGCTGGGAGGTGTACCTGGGAGGCCGGAGGTACCTGGGAGTGTGAGAAGTGTACCTGGGAGCTGGAGAAGTGTACCTGGGAGTGTCCGGTGTACCAGGGAATCTCAGTGGAGTACCTGGGAGTGTCACCGGTGTACCTGGGAGTGTCTGAGGTGCACGTGGGAGGTCAGAGGTGCCTGGGAGGTCAGAGGCACTTGGGAGTGTCAGAGGCACCTTGGAGTGTCTGAGGTGTACCTGGGAGTGTCTGAGGTGTACCTGGCAGTGTCTGGAGGTGTACCTGGCAGTGTCTGAGGTACCTGGCAGTGTCAGGGTATCCCTGGGAGGCTGGGTGTATGGGAGGCCAGGTGTACCAGGGAGTCACAGGTGTACCTGGCAGTGCTGGGGGTGTACCTGGGAGGCTGAAGGTGTACCTGGGAGGTGTGAGAAGTGTATTTGGGAGAAGCGAGTGTCCTGGGAGGTCGGAGGTGTACCTGGTAGTGCTTGGGGAACTGGGAGTGACAGAGGTGTACCAGGTCTTGTGAGTACCTGGGATGTCAGAGGTGTACGTGCGAGTGTGAGAGGTGTACTGGAGAGTGTCAGACGTACCTGGGAGTGTCAGGAGGTACTTGAGATTGTCGGAGGTGTACCTGGGAGTGAGAAAGGTACCTGGGAGTGTTCAGGTGTATCTGGGAGTGTCGAGGTACCTGGAAGTGTCGAGGTACTTGAGTGTCGAGGTGCACCTGGAGTGTCTGAGGTGTACCTGAATGTCTGAGGTACTTGGCAGTGTCTGGAGGTGTACCTGGCAGTGTCTGACGGGTACTGGCAGTGTCAGTACCTGGGAGGTCAGAGGTGTACCTGGGAGTGTCGGAGGTGTCCTGGGAGTGTGAGAAGTGGTACCTGGGAGTGTGAGAAGGTACCTGGGAGTGTCTGGGTGTACCTGGGAGTGTCAGAGTATCTGGGAGTGTCGGAGGTACCTGGGAGTGTCAGAGGTGCACCTGGAGTGTCGGAGGTGTACCTGGGAGTGTAAGAATTGTACCTGGGAGTTTCTGGAGGTACCTGGGAGTGTCGGAGGTGCACCTGGGAGTGTCAGAGGTACTGGAGTGTCAGAGGTGTACCTGGGGGTGTCACCGGTGTACCTGGGAGTGTCTGGAGGTGTACCTGGGAGTGTCAGAGGTGTGCCTGGGAGTGCTGGTGCACTTGGGAGGTCATAGGCACCTGGAGTGTCTGGAGGTGTACCTGGGAGTGCTGAGGTGTACCTGGCAGTGTTTGAGGTGTACCTGGCAGTGTCTGAGGCCTGGTAGTGTCAGCGGTGTACCTGGAGCAAGCTGGGTGGTGTACCTGGGAGTGTCAGGGGGTACCAGGGAGTGTCAGAGGTGTACCTGGGAGTGTCAGAGGCACCTGGGAGTGTCAGGAGGTGTACCTGGGGAGGTCTGAGGTGTACCTGGGAGTGTCAGAGGTGTACCTGGGAGTGTCAAAGGTGTACTTGGGAGTGTCGGAGATGTTCCTGGGAGGTGAGAAGTGTCACCAGGAGGTCAGAGATGTACCTCGGGAGCGGGAGAAGGTACCTGGGAGTGTCTGGGTACCTGTGAGGTCAGAGGTACCTGGGAGTGTCAGGGGTACCAGGAAGTGGTGGAGTACCTGGGAGGCAGAGGTACCTGGGAGGTCAGAGGTGTGCCTGGGAGTGTCAGGTGAGCACCTGGGAGGTCAGATGGTACCTGGAGTGTCAGAGGTACCTGGGAGGCTGGGAGGTGCCTGGGAGGTCAGAGGTGTACCTGGGAGGTCAGAGGTGTCCTGGGAGGTCAGAGGCACTTGAGGAGTGGAGGTGTACCTGGGAGGTGAGAAGTGCACGGGGAGTGTCAGAGGTACCCTGGAGGTGAGAAGTGTACCTGGGAGTGTCTGGGTACCTGGAGTGTCAGAGGTGGTACCTGGGAGTGTGAGAAGGTACCTGGGAGTGTCTGGGGTGTAGCTGGGAGGCTCAGAGGTGACCTGAGAGTGTCGGAGGTGCACTGAGCATCAGAGGTGTTCCTGGAGGTCGGGAGGTACCTGGGAGAGTATGAAGTGTACCTGGGAGTGTCGGAGGTGTACCTGAGCCGGAAGTGTACCTGGGAGTGTAACAAGTACCTGGGAGTGTCGGAGGTATCTGGAGTCGGAGGTGTACCTGGAAGTGTCAGGACGTACTTGAGTGTCAGAGGTGACCTGGGAGTGTAAGCGGTGTACCTGGGAGTGTCTGAGGTACCTGGGAGTGTCAGGAGGTGTGCCTGGGAGTATCAGAGGTGCACTTGAGTGTCAGAGGTGCACCTTGGAGTGTCTGAGGTGTACCTGGGAGTGCCTGAGGTGTACCTGGCAGCAGTCAAGGTGTACCTGGCAGTGTCTGAGGTACATGACAGTGTCAGCGGTTTACCTGGGAGGTCAGGGTGTACCTGGGAGTGTTAGAGGTGTATCAGGAGTGACAGAGAGCACCTAGGAGTGTCAGAGTTGTACCTAGGTGTGTGAGAGAGTATGTACTGGGGAGGTTCGGGGTACCTGGGAGGTCAGAGGTTTACCTGGGAGTGTCAGAGGTACCTGGGAGGTCAGAGGTGTCCTGGAGTGTCGGAGGTGTACCTGGGAGGCTGGGAGGTTGTTCCGGGAGAGGCAGAGGCCTGGGAGTGTCAGAGGTGTCCTGAGAGTGTCAGAGGTGTACCTGGGAGGTCAGAGGTGTCCTGGGAGTGTCTGAGGTGTACCTGGGAGTGTCAGAGGTGTACCTAGGAGCAAATGCGGTGTACTTGGGAATGGGAGGTAGCCTTGGGAGGTGAGAAGTGGCACCTAGGAGGTCAGAGGTGTACCTCGGAGTGTGAGAAGTGTACCTGGGAGTGTCAGAGGTGTATCTGGGAGTGTCGGAGGTGTACCTGGAAGTGTCAGAGGTGTACTTGGGAGTGTCAGAGGTGCACCTTGGAGTGTCTGAGGTGTACCTGGGAATGTCTGAGGTGTACTTGGCAGTGTCTGAGGTGTACCTGGCAGTGTCTGACGTGTACCTGGCAGTGTCAGCGGTGTACCTGGGAGTGTCAGAGGTGTACCTGGGAGTGTCGGAGGTGTCCCTGGGAGGTGGAGAAGTGGTACCTGGGAGGAGAAGTGTCACCTGGAGGTCTGGGTGTACCTGGGAGGTCAGGAGTGTATCTGGGAGGTCGGAGGTGCACCTGGGAGTGTCAGAGGGTGCACCTGGAGTGTCGGAGGTGTACCTGGGAGTGTAAGAATTGTACCTGGGAGTTTTGAGGTGTACCTGGGAGTGTCGGAGGTGACCTGGGAGTGTCAGAGGTGCACTTGGGAGGCCAGAGGTGTACCTGGGGGTGTCACTGGTGTACCTGGGAGTGTCTGAGGTACCTGGGAGTGTCAGGAGGTAAAATGGGAGGAGTAATACGTAACCTGAACGAAGCACGTGA
>NW_024749202.1:0-7438 GCF_018991925.1 Homarus americanus
ATATAAAACTACCTTCAACATAATACAGGGCCGTAAGTCAGCATGTTTAAGTCTGGTTAAATTAAATATTGTTTGGTTAATATATAGGACTAACCCGCCGGGCTGCACACCGCTGATGCGGCCGTATCATCTCACGTCCAGAAAAGGCCTCAAATTTCACCATATCATAGTAAGTTCTTTCTGTTTAATATACCGGGGAAGTTAGGTAAGGTTAGGTAGGTTTGTTTGGTTTGGTTGGTTAGGTCTGTTCTTCATAACCACAATGTTAAGTAGCGTATATTTTAAAAACATTCGTTGTTTGACATATTTCCACAAACTACAACAGTGTCCACTATAATATAACAATGAAAATCCGGCGTTTTTATAATTGTTTTCAATCAATTTCGCCCGCGGGTTAGTCCTATATAATTACCTATTGTTTTAATAATCGTGATTGTGGTCATATCTGATTAAACCATTAATGACGGCAAAGCGACCAACCAAACCTGACCTAACTAAAATTAGTACTAAAGCTATTTCGTTAGGTTAGGTTTCCTTGGTTCGTTGCTAAAAATGTGCAAGGTGCCCTTCCAAACAATTGACATGTGTTAAATAGCTTATAATTATCTGTTATGGAATTGTTGTTAAATTTCAGTTTACAATATTTCTTCTCTCACTCCACCAGCTATGTCAACATAGTGAGGGATTACTGTTCCACAGGTTATAATGATTTAAATACTCACTTGATGTATCAATAAAATAATGTTTTAATCATATTCAAAACAATTTGACCTTTATTATGTTTTGACACACAGTGGACCAAGACGCCATTTGGTAAAAACACCGCCAAGTAAATTTAGTTATTTGCCATTTAATTATAACAATATGTCTATGTACTCCCACCAAAAAGTTGTTCCTTACAAATGTTATTTGTGTTTTTCCGTGTTTTTAATGAAGGGGAATAAGATAATGTTTTAACAGTTGACAGTTCAGGCTCACATTCTCGGGAATGGGACAACTGGCCGCCGCCATCTGGCCGCAGCCCAGTTTGGTTAGGTTAGGTTAGGTTAGGTTAGGTTAGGTTAGGTTAGGGTAGGTTAGGTTGTCAACAAAAAGTTCCATATGGCGGCCAGTCGGCCGCGGCGAGTTTCCCGCGGCCAGTTGGGCTGCGGCCAGATGGCGACGGCCAGTTGTCCTAGACCCCACATTCTCGTATTGAGCACAATAACTTCAACAAATATAATGCCGTGTTGACCACCACTTACCTCTTCCATTGTTGTATTGTTATTACTGAGCTTCAACAACGAAGCAAGGTTATTAATACACTAGTGTTATAACACTTAAAACATTTCACTATGGGGCTTCCTATCACGACAACAGCTGCAAAGACACTGTCACTGATCGTCGCTGTTCATGTCACTGATTCATATGAAAGATAGGAAAGTGGCTGCCCTAAGCACAGCATAAAATGTGATGTCGAACAGTGGCGCCAGCTATTGAGGCTCCATCAAAGTTTACAGATGTCAGACACATCCAGATCCGTTTGTTGCTAGATACTTCAATATATTTAATCACATGTACTGTACCCTGTACGACATTTTGATATACAGTCCAGACATGTTGATATGTTTATCAGCTGTGTCCCATACCATGGGAAAATAGTTTCATCAATTTGATCTTAATATTGATATTCAAATACTGGATTTTTGGCTCCTTTCTTTGTATTTCTTTTATTTCTTTGTTTCTTTCTTATTAATATTCAAGCATAAGTTTCAAACATGTACAGTACATGTTGCGCGTGTCAAGTGTCACACGACAAACCTTGGCAGAGCCATCTAGCGACTGTGAAACCAAATTTCAATCTCTTCCGTAAAAGTCTTTGTTTATTCCTAAAACATCTCAAAGCAGGTGTCCAAGTTTCATGGGACTGAACGTATACCAGTCTCTCATTACTGTAAGAACACTTCCAGTGTATCTCTCTCTTTGAATTTACCAAATAACCTGATTAAACTGATTCGTTGATCTGGAACCCATGTGGCCCACTGAGATGATGCAGAGGAACACTCATGTGGCCCACTGAGATGATGCAGAGGAACACTCATGTGGCCCACTGAGATGATGCAGAGGAACACTCATGTGGCCCACTGAGATGATGCAGAGGAACACTCATGTGGCCCACTGAGATGATGCTGAAGGAACACTCAATAACTGACCCAGATGATACAGAGGAACACTCATGCTTGGCCCACTGAGATGATGCAGAGGAACACTCATGTGGCCCACTGAGATGATGCAGAGGAACACTCATGTGACCCACTGAGATGATGCAGAGGAACACTAATGTGGCCCACTGAGATGATGCAGAGGAACACTAATATGGCCCACTGAGATGATGCAAAGGAACACTCATGTTGCCAAGTGATATGATGCAGAGGAACACTCATGTGACCCACTGATATGATGCAGAGGAACACTCATGTGACCCACTGATATGATGCAGAGGAACACTCATGTGGCCCACTGAGATGATGCAGAGGAACACTCATGTGGCCCACTGAGATGATGCAGAGGAACACTCATGTGGCTCACTGAGATGATGCAGAGGAACACTCATGTGGCCCACTGATATGATGCAGAGGAACACTCATGTGGCCCACTGAAGAGATGATGCAGAGGAACACTCATGTGGCCCACTGAAGATAGAAGGAACACTCATGTGGCCCACTGAGATGATGCCGGAGACACTCATGTGGCCCAATGAGATGATGAAGGAGGAACACTCATGGCCCACTGAGATGATGCAGAGAACACTCATGGCCTGAGATGATGCAGAACACTCATGTGGCCCACTGAGATGATGCAGAGGAACACTCATGTGGCCCACTGAGATAATGCAGAGGAACACTCATGTGGCCCACTGAGATGATGCAGAGGAACACTCATGTGGCCCACTGAGATGATGCAGAGGAACACTCATGTGGCCCACTGAGATGATGCAGAGGAACACTCATGTGGCCCACTGAGATGATGGACAGCCATAGTCCCACTAACTAACTGGGCTGCCCACTACCGCCCTACTTAATGTGGCAACATCCGTGGTAACATTTATCAACACATCCACTATAAGGGAGTCTAATAATCACATTTTATTTTATACATTATTGGTCTCATAATAATATGTTTTAACTATAATTTAATGTTGTCAGTGATGTGTGTCGCCAGGCATGATGAGCATTGAGCAGCATTAAAGTGAGGCACAACTGGAAATCCTTACCAGTTATATAAGGATTTATTTATCAATATTAATGGAATATTATGTAGGAGCAGCATGGGGGCCGGGGCTTGTACCGTCAGATAAAAAATACTATAGAGGATTCACAGGGATCACTCCAGTGATTGTCGAGCACACGGACTTTTGGAGGTGCCTGTACCTAATAATTCACAGGTGTCAAATGATCTGTGTCAATTAACTAGAAACTTATAAAAGAACTTATTCGAGCTTCACGGTCAGAATGATACAGTATGGGTTTAAGGTGAATGATCTTTAAAGGAGAATGTTTGTGCCAAAATAACTCAGTCGTGTAAAGGATTAATCTTTTGAAACGAAATAAATGTTTTGTTTTGATTTATTGTTCCCGTATGTCTGTAATGTGTGTGTGTGTGTGTGTGTGTGTGTGTGTGTGTGTGTGTGTGTGTGTGTGTGTGTGTGTGTGTGTGCCCGAAGGCTGAAAATATACATTGGACATAAATGACTTATTACATACATTGGTGGCTTAACAAAAGCCTTCATTAGAGAAAGGTAAAGGAACATACAGTGAACATACAGATTAATGTTTACAGTGGAGGTCACGTAGATATTGTTTATAAATATATACCATTTCTTAGAGTAAAAATATTCCTTATGTTATATTTCACTAATTATTTCATAGAAACGTATTGGAAAAGACCAAGTCTCTTCAGTGTTGTTATATTACGAGTTTGTAAGATATAAAGGAATCCTTAGTGAAGATCTTAATGGAGTGAGTAGTCACCCAGAAGAGGATGTGACACACTGAACCTCATCACGTCTTTGTCTGGCGCTCAATATGAAGCAGCAGCACAAGGTTGGGTGCTCTTTTGTTTCATGCACAGATGCTCTTTTTAGTTCATATCCAGTAAGTGAACTGTTCTTTATCCGTGCAATAAGGACTAGACTGTAGCAAACTTTGCTCTCCTTTGAACACAACTTTTGCCCTTGGCTATAATTTGTACCCTGTGAATATGACGTTGGTGGTGCGTCATCATAGAGAAAAGCCACACTAACAACCCCTCACCCCCACCCTACCTAGACCAGCCTTCCGACGACAAAGAGATTAAGCGTAACTATGGCACTTGTGGAAATGATTGTGAAACAAAGCAACATGTTCAGGAGTTAAGATGATGTGTTTTTGATGGACGGTTGTTTCTTGGTGGAGTGTGTGCGAGGAGTCACTACAGGAAGCTGCCTCACTGTGCTCTCGCTTCTTGTACCCAACTCCCAGTTTATTTTCAAGCTCACGTCCTTTCGTTTGATTTTCAGTTTTTTTGAAGATATAACTTTAATACAAGTTTGTGATGTATGCGGATGTATGCGTCTCCACATTATCGGTAGAGAGAGAGAGAGAGAGAGAGAGAGAGAGAGAGAGAGAGAGAGAGTGTTGCAGTTGTGGGCTTCTGGGTGCCTACTTCACTCTCACGTAACCAGTTGGTTCAGTTGAAGATGCCCACTGGTCCTACTAAGAAATACCACAACGGGCTGGAAAGTGTTCACGTACACCTAAGAAAACTAAGTAAAAGCGATGTCTTGCAATAAATGGATAACAGCCCAGGGACGGCGGAGCAGCCTCTATTTCCCCACCCACTCCTGCGCTGTCTGGGCTTAAGGATAGGTTCTTGATGCTTTATGTTCGATCGAAAAAAATATAATCCAACAAAATTTCGTGAAAGAAAATCGTGGTGATGCGTGTAGGAGGTGATGAGCTGAGAACATAAACGTAGTCGCCAAGTTTTGGTCCTCCGTCAGGGTCGATCACCCGCGCTGCAGTCATTTTGCGAGGCTGGCGCTCCGCCCCCTCACAACACCTGACCCAATTTTGGCAAAGGCGGCGATTGGCTGGGCCACGTCTACAGTGGGTGGGGCCTGCCGCACAATTCTTGGTTGCCAGAGGTCTCCGCCAATCGCTCGGAATGCCTCGCTGCGGGAGGAGGTGATTGGCCTGGCGCCAATGAGAGGGTTAAAATGTCGAGTGCAGGAAATGAACGTAACGGGAAAGAATATGAATCTCCTGCTTTATAATTTACGAGACGATATTTGAGTTTTCGTCGTGTATATAATGTGCTATAAAAATATTCTCATCTGAACCTCCATACATTTACCTTCTTCCTCTTGTCAAGGGTGTAGGGCGTTGCTAAATTCAGCTGGTCTTTTCTTATCATCCCCGGGAGGAAGGCCATTCATCAGGGCGAGTTATGGCACTAACCCCCCCCCCCAACACCCACCCCTATCTCTCTCCCTCTCTCTCTAGACCCACAATAGGGGAGCGAGTATCACACCTTGTCATCAGGTGGTTGGTATCAGCGTTAGTGGCTTCCTTTACTACCTGGGAGTGTCATGAAGGGGTAGAGGCGGCCCCAGTCTCTCCTTCATCACTTTGGAGTTTTTGTGGTGGGTGAGGGAAGGTCACGCTCCCCATGATGCCAAGCTCTTGCGACTGGGGCTTCCAGTCCTCTGTGTGTCCTCTCTAAACTAGAGTGTGCCTCACACACACACACGCTCTATCGCACACTCCTCGCAGGTGGAAGTACGTGGATGACGTGCACTAGGGGGTTACAGTGGACAACACCTCACCGGACTACTCATCGCTACAAGGCACCCTGGACAGGCTACAGGCATAGTCTACGGAGAACAAGGTCACCATCATCACACCAAGACCGTAGTCATGCACATCAATACCGCCATCACTCCAATGCTAGCTCCAGCAGTCACAGTGGGTGCCCATCCTCCCCAGTGAGTGCAGTCTGCCAAACCCCTGGGTGTAACTATTGACCACAAACTGGACTGGAAGGCCCAAGTAAACAGCACAATCAAGGCAGCCTCGTACCGACTCTACATGCTACAACGACTCAGGTCACTTGGGGCACCCATGCCAGAGCTGAGGACTATCTACAACGCATTTATTCTCCCCAAATTAACGTATGCGTCACCAGCCTGGTCGTCTTCTCTCAACTCTACCCAACAACGTCAGCTAGAGAAGGTACAGAAGAGGGCCTGCAGAATCATGGTCGGCGCAGACTACTCCGGCTACAAAAACGCTCTCTCCACCCTGGAAATGCCATCCCTCAGTGACCTCCACAACCACGCATTAGCAGGATTTGGCAGTGGACTACTGCACCATCCTCGTCATCGCCACCTACTGCCACCGGCAGTTCCCCGCCCACCTCGCGCAGTCCGCCAGTACAACAAAATTCAGCCCATAAGAGCCCGGCTCGCACTGATAGATATAAGAAGTTAACCATCCCATCTATTGTTAAAATAATAAACAGCTCCTGATTTATTTACTGTACAGCCCTGTAAATGTATTGAATGTATATTATTATGTCTAAATCACATGCAAGTTTGTATATTTTCAGCCACCGGCTGCAACTCTTTTAATAAACCGTGTATTATTATTATTAGTAGTAGTAGTATTTACATGCACACACACACATACAGAAATAGACATACATACACATACACATACACACACACACACACACACACACCTCCCTCACCCCACCTGGTGTGTACAGTACCTGGTCCTACACCTCCCTCACCCCACCTGGTGTGTACAGTACCTGGTCCTACACCTCCCTCACCCCACCTGGTGTTTACAGTACCTGGTCCTACACCTCCCTCACCCCACCTGGTGTGTACAGTACCTGGCCCTACACCTCCCTCACCTCTACACCTCCCTCACCCTTACACCTCCCGCACCCCACCTGGTGTGTACAGTACCTGGTCCTACACCTCCCTCACCCCACCTGGTGTGTACAGTACCTGGTCCTACAACTCCCTCACTCCACCAAGTGTGTAGAGTACCTGGCCCTACACCTCCCTCACCCCACCTGGTGTGTAGAGTACATGGTCCAACACCTCCCTTACCCCTACACCTCCCTCAGCCCACCTGGTGTGTACAGTACCTGGTCCTACACCTCCCTCACCCCACCTGGTGTGTACAGTACCTGGTCCTACCTCCCCTCCACCCCTACACTCCCCCACCCCACCTGGTGTGTGCAGTACCTGGTCCTTCACTTCCTTCACCCCTACACCTTCCTCACCCCACCTGGTGTGTACAGTACCTGGTCCTACACCTCCCTCGCCTCACCTTGTGTGTACAGTACCTGGTCCTACACCTCCCTCACCCCACCTGGTGTGTACAGTACCTGGTCCTACACCTCCCGC
>NW_024749203.1:0-32184 GCF_018991925.1 Homarus americanus
ACAGTTAATCCTGGCAGGATGTGGTAACTCCCCCATCATCCAGTATTGAATCCTAACAAGCCGGGAAGGTCCGAATTGTCTTTAACTGTGGTGCTCTCTATGGTACCATAACGCTTAATAGTCAAGTGCTGCGAGGTCCGCACCTCGACAACAAACTCTTGGGAGTACTAATTCGGTTCCACCAGGGACAAATTGCTCTCATGGCCAATATTGAGGTGATGTTCCACCAAGTTAAGTTCCGCCTGGACATCGAGACGTCCTATGGTTTCTTTGGTGGGACCATGGAGATTTGTCACATGCACCTCTCACATAGTGGATGAAAGTTGTTACATGCAATGTATCTCATGATAGAACTACCCTTAACAACCAATTACTAAATGAGTTGTAAGCCCCTGCTGGACGTACTGTAACTGAGTATGTATTCTTGATATATATTGTATGAGTATATATTTTTTCTGACTATAATTACATTGTTTTATTTTGTGTGTGAATAGTTTATATTATTGAATTCAGTAATACTACAATACCATTAACAATGACATGTTAAGTACGATGTTTGGGTCAGTTTGCTCAAAGCAACCCATAAAAGCCGATTGCTTCAGAGACCCTTGCACACCAGTTTGGGTAGTCTTCACACCTCCACCACTGGCCTGCATTGTCAGTTGACTGCTGTATTCGATTGGGTGATGTACTCATGGTATTCATTGTTGAGGCTGACTGGCTGTTTTTGGTGTTTTATGTTTATTTGTTCTAGAATCATGTATTGATTTGGTTGTCAGTGATATTGGCAACCTTAAAGTAACCTAGTATGCTCATGTGATTAGCTTTATTTCATTGTTATTAGTGGTAAGCGTTTGTAAATATTGTAATGAGACAAATCTCACAAGAAGAAGATTACATGTAGGTAGAATATTGATAGTATAAGAGTATAAAAGAGAGGAAGATTTTGGTAGCGTGGCCGTGATGGATATTTACTCTTATCGTATCTTATACGTCAATACACATCTATTACGTCTTAAGGGCGACTTCTCAAACACCGCTTCGTTACAACTCTTTATTAATTACGACAATGACATGGACACATTAATAACACCTTCTATTGAAGTTACTAGGACATTATATTTACGTTACTAGGGCATCATATTACGTTACTAGACACTCTGATTCTCGGACACGAACATGAAATGAATACACTTCCCACGTAAGTAACTCATCCCATGGAAAGCTCTGACAGCATCTCCACATTGACCTAAAGGGAGCCTAACAGGGGCTCAGTCTGGGTTGTCTCTATAGGGAGACTACTTGACATGCAGGAGGGAGGTGGAGTTAGGAGGCATCAAACAAGCACTCAGGGACTTGGATGTGGTGGCTAGCCCTTCTTCATTTAAGACCATCTCTCTGCCTCTCTGGCTCTGTATATCTCTCTCTGGGAAGATGGGCATCCCTATATATTGGGGGAGCTGACAATCAGTTGGGCTGGATTGAGGGGGCAGAGGTCTCCTTACATTTGACCTGGCCAATGTGAGGTCAGGTCTGGACTTTTTCAGATGTAGGTTATTGTGTATTTTGGGAGAGAGTCGGCCGGTGCCTTCTCACATGTTTGTTGTGGTGCCGTGTCACATGGGAGGGGAGCCTGGCTGATTTATAACCCTTGGTCAACCGTGAGAGTTACCCTACACTTGACCTCCCTAATGTCGGGTCAAGTTTGGACTGTCTCTGAGATGCAAGCTGCGGTCTGACAACCCATCACTACAATATAGTTATACATTTTATTTAAGTTTCTTTACTCCAGTCATCAAGTATTCAGTTATTAAAAGGGACTGCATTCAATCCATACATTACACAGAAGTTGGAGTTGTTCTCAATACAAAATTAAGAACCATATATTGTAATTCTCTTTAAATACATTCACTTTTTGTTTGTTACGAGCCTTACCCCTTTGACACACAACAAATATTGGAGGCCTGTCCGGGATTTTTGAACTATTTGGTCAAACAGTTGATATGCCAGTTGATTCACTTGTTTGAATTATAACCATGGAGTTTAATGTTAATGAATTTACTAAAAACCCAAGTATTGAACAAAGGATTGATGCAAACATGAAGAAAGATGATTGGATAGCTCTTGCTAAATTGTATGAAGTGGAGTACAGAGCAGGTGTAACTAAAGCAGAGATTAAAAACAATGTGCTTCATTATTTGGTTAGTGCTGAGATTTTATCACTTTGTGTTTTAGATTTGTGTGAAGAAGGTACTAGTGAATTGGTGAAACTTAAAATTATAGAAATAATGATAGGAAGGCTCAGAGAGCCCATGATTTGGCTATAAAAGAGCTGGAAAATGAGGAAAAGGAAAGGGATTATCTTAGAAATAATCAAATTTCCAATGCAAACTCTTCACATGCCACTACTTTTGATGATTCAAAACATGTTAAATTCGTACCTAGTTTTGATGGGAATGACCCTGAGAATTTCTTCCTGTTCTTTGAGAAAATTACCAAACTGATGAGTTGGCCTATTTCAAAGTGGAGTTTTCTAGCTCAATCAGCATTCTTAGGTTGAGCAAAAATTGTCTATGTAAACCTTAATGATGATCAAGCTTGTCAATATGATGTATTGAAGGACTCTGTTCTTAAAGCTTATGATTAAATACCTGAGACTTATCGGCAGAAATTTAGGAATCTGAAAAAGGAAGAAAAGCATACATACCTAGAGTTTGTTAGGGCTAAGGAAAGATTATTTACAAGATGGCTCCACGCTATTAATGTCACCACCTCTGAAGAGTTAGGACAACTGATACTGCTTGAAGAAGTTCCCAGACAAGTTCCTATGCATATTATATTGTATATTCAGGAGAGAGAGGTAACTGATGTAAACGAAGCAGCCAGCCTCGCCGAGAACTACCGTATAACTCACAATGAATACCATTTCAGATCGAAGCAGAGAGGTCCAGATGTGTACTATCATGCACAAAAGTCGTGTCCACTACCCAGCCACAGTGAGGTTTCGAATAGCTTGAGTCTGAAGTTTCGAAACAGCTGGGGGAAATGCTATGATAGGCCAACAGATGTCGCCCACTGTAGTGTGTGGGGCGGGGGGGGGGGAATAGAGGAGGTGGGGGTTAGTCTAGTAACAGGTTGTGTGTAGGTGGAGCATAACATCGTGAATTCCTCAATCACTGATAACAATAAGAATGTCATGAAGATAGTTAGTATTATTAAATACGGTGAGAGATGTGTAACGGGTAAATAAAAGCACTACAACGACCATATCTCTGCCGTTCATGGCTACGATGGTGCGAATGATGGGCACACCAGTAATTAATTCTCAGTGACTACCAGCAATGGTAGTCACTGAGAATACACAAGTTGTTACCAAGGCTGGCACCACCCACACTGAACATGCCGAGGTCTCATTCCTATCAGCGTCGTCACCAACAGGTAAGTTACATTAATTTGTCAGCATAGCCCATGTCGTCCTTATACTATTGCAGTGTGTCCCATGAGTGATAGTAGATATTTGTAGAGGTGAAAGAATATGTGATACTGAGTTGAAAATCTTCTATACACATAAGCATTTTTCGGTTTACTTTAGGCGTGAGGTGGGTTGTAAAAATTACGCAGGGCAAAAATTTTGCCATGTTATATTTTATTTTTCTTACCAATTGCAGCCATACCGTGTGCTGTTGTAATCCTTATTGGTGGATTACATAAGGCCTATTAATAGCATGAAAACCCGTTTGGAGATACTGTAATGTACCATAACTTACATTAAACAACATCATACGTTTACGAGTTCCAACTCCGCGCCTAGCCTCCCTCGTTCCCCCCCCCCCCACCGCCACTACCCACCCAACTATTAAAAGAAATAATTTGAGCATCGTGGGTTACCACACCTAAACACTAATTGACTACTTATTCTCTCCCCACTCCACTCCTCCCTCCTCCACCTCTTCCCTTCATCCCTCCCCCAAGACTAATATCAATCGAACATTCCATCCCATCACATTACCTTCCCCTGCATTCCCCAACCCCCCTCCTCCGATTCTACCCATGGAGACGAATTGGACTACTGTAATGAACACTCACAGAACCGACGACATGGCTCCTCCCCCTTATATTTAGAGTTAAAACCTTTACAACAAAACTCAATCCCACGTAACTTGAGCAGAATTAAGATATGTTGAAAAAAACAAGCAACACCCATGGCCACCCCCCTACCCCAACCTAAAATCATAGCCACCACGTCTCTATCTCCATCTCTTTCCCTCTATTTACAATAAAAAGTGTAACCCTACTCAGAAAAAATAATGAATGGGCCCTGCAAACAAATTAAAGATGAGGTGCACCCTGTAGATATATGAGACGAATATGGCTGTAATATGTAACTCTGTACTATTTACCATTATTGATTCAGGTCTCTGTATTATATGTTTATAATCATACTCCCTTTGGTCACTGAGTGTTAGTTCAGACTTTGGGCACATGCGCGCTGTACGCGCATGCGCAGATAGAGATACCCAGAGAGATTCCAAGACAGGACGCTGTTCCCCCTGTCTTAACTCCTTTTGTGTGTTTGTCCCAGAAATAGAACTTACGAACTTGACGTCAGTGTGTTTCCTTTACCCCTGATTGTAAGGACCACCTGAGTCTCCCACATGGCGCAGTGTTTAGCTGGGACATCACATTATTCAGAATTGGAGTGGACACAGAATCTCTCTCGGAGCCGCCATCTTGTCAGCTTCCCTTGTCGAGTGGATCTCGGCGCGTACCTCAACAAGATATTTCTGGATTTACAGTGCAGTGTTGTGAAGTGCTTTATCAGTGTTGTGTGTGCCCTTTAGTGTCTTTGAAGTGTTTCCCCGTGTTCCTGCACTTTTTACAAAAGAGGGAAGCCTTTTTAAGACCTATGGGAGAGCTCAAGTTTTGACATCCACCCCCGTTCGTGTCTCGACCTGCACTGGGTGTCTGAGCCAGCGAGAGGAGTTGCGGTAACCGCCAGCCCGCTGGCCAGCCTGCCCCGAGTACACGCACGAACGAACGCACACACACACTCACAGACGCTCGCAGATATCTTCCATTTAAAGACGATTGCTCTTCTGCTCACTTATTAATTGCAGTAATTGTGAGAGAAATAAACCAGGCCATATGGAAGATCAGGAATTTATTGGGTTTTCTTCAGATACCCAACAAGCCCAACTTCAGGCGGATGTCGGTGCAGTAAGTGGACTCCAAGTGGATCGGAAAGTGGATCAAGCGGCCCCACCCACCCTTAGCCCCCACTACACACGTCCGCAATCTGCCACAGGTGTCGACTTCCTTCATTTAATTCAGTTTTTGGAAGAAAACCGACGACAAGACGACATCAGGAGGCGACAGGAAGACGATGAACGAAGGCGTGAAGAGAATCACAGACATCAACAAGAAAATGCCAGATTCAGTGCCATTATCGAGTTGTTGGCACCTGTTCACCTTCAAGCAGCTACTACACCTGCCTCTTCGTCCACAGGTGCACCTGCAGGGTCCTCTTCAACTTCTTTGCCCCCCCCACAGAAAGCACTCGCTCAGAGTCCACCACCACTCCAAGCTGATGCCTCGTTCCAGGTATTCCGTGAATGGCGTCGGAGGTGGGACGATTATTCAATGATGGTCGATTTATCATGGTTGCCTAGGGAGAAACAGCTGATCCAGATGAGGATGTGTCTCACCCTAGAGACGCAACGTATCCTGGAGCACACCCTGGAAATTCCCCACGACACAGACAAGACTGTGAAGGACGTCTTGGATGCTTTACAGACGCATATCAAGGGTCTCCGCAACGAAGCTCTCTGTAGGAGAGAACTTCTCAGTTGTAAGCAGCTGGAGGGTGAGTCGTTTGCCGATTTTTACGTACGACTCAGACGCATCGCTGAGGAGGTTGACGTTTGTCCTGGGAACTCGTCGACTTGTGAGGAAACACAGCTGAAGATGATTATCCTCATGGGCGTGCGGGACGAAGAGCTAATTCAGAAGCTTATCTCCCTCGACACTGCCTCTTCTCTACAGGATGTTGTCACCACCTGCCGCTCTTATGAAGCCACCAGAAGTGCGACTTCTGCCATTCGTGCTCCATCTAACCAGCTGTGTGCCATCTCCGCATATAAGAAGAACAAAGGACGTGACCGGACTTCAGCTTCACATCCGACTTCAGCTTCGCATCAATCTTCAGCATCACTTCAGACTTCGACGCCAGGTCATTCCTGCCAGTATTGTGCTCGTCGGCATGGTTCTGAATGCCCTGCCGCTGACAGCACCTGCAATAACTGTGGCCGTCGTGGTCATTGGGCTAGGACACTGAAGTGCCCTGCCAACAACGTTCAGTGCCGCTCCTGTAGCCGCATTGGACACTATGACAAATGCTGTCAGTCACAGAAGAAGAATAATACTACTTGCAAGTCTCAGGCGGCGAAGAACAAGCGCTGTCGTCGCGTGGGATCCTCTTCTTCCCCTGTCAGCAAGACACCTCAGCCCATCTGTGTTCACCTGTCATACGGCGACATTACTTCCCGTATCCAGATGCTTCCTGACACAGGTGCGGACGTCACAGTCATCGGCACAAGACACCTCGACATTCTGCGGATCCCTAGGAGCAGCTTGCAACCACCGTCAACTTCTACAACGCTCACCGCAGACGGTTCTACAATGGCACCTACTCTGGGTACATTTCAGGCTACCCTCACCCTAGGTAAGCAGTCATGTTCTGCCAGGATTCAGGTCCACAAAGGTGTTCAGATGCCACTACTGTCTTATGGCCACTGTCAAGAGTTGGCCATAATATCTTCAGACTTCCCTAAGCCAATTCTGGAAATAAAACATGTCAACAGGTGCAAGGAGCTGCCCCTCCCACCCAATACGTCACCTTCTGCAGCCAGGGAGTTCTTCCTACTGCAATTCAAGGACGTGCTGGTTTCCAAGGAGGACCTCAAGACGGCTCCACTCAAGCCAATGGCTAGCTCCCCCACGAGAATACACCTGAAGGATGACTCAGTACCTTTCGCCATCCACACACCGAGACAGATACCCTTCGCTTTCCAGAGCCAAGTTAAGAAGGAACTCGACTCTATGGGAGCCCAGGGGATCATTAAGCCTGCTGGTGACGACCCCTCGGATTGGTGTCAACCCATGGTAGCAGTCGCCAAGATCATTACTGGAGTTCGTATCACCGTCGACCTCACCAAGCTGAATAGCCAAGTTTCACGCCCGACCCACCCTTCACCGACACCCTTCACCGCTATACGCAGTGTGGACCCGAAGGCAAGGTACTTTACTACAGCAGATGCCTTATGTGGGTACTGGCAGATGGAACTTGCGGAAGAAGATCAGCACCTCACGACGGTCATCACACCGTACGGCCGATTTCAGCACTGCAGAGGACCTATGGGTTTCGCGGCTACTGGCGATGCTTTCTGCCTCCGTGGTGACATGGCCCTTCAGGGTGTGGCGTATTCATCAGATGCTCACCAGGTGCCGCAAGTATGGGATCACCCTCAACAAGGATAAGTTTGTGGTCGCCGCACCTAGTGTGAAGTTCTGTGGGTACACCCTCTCAGGCAAGGGCATCTCGGCTGATCCTGGAAAGGTTAGCGTGATCCGGGACTTCCCAACTCCTGCCAACCTGACCGACCTCCGCTCGTTCATGGGCCTGGTAAACCAGTTGGCTGAGTTCACCCCCGACATCGCCGCTGCAGCACAGCCCCTATGCCCCCTGATGAGCCCCAAGAGAACATTCACCTGGACAGCTGACCATGATGAGGCATTCCGTCGCGTCAAGACAGCTCTCCTTAGCCCACCTGTTCTCGCTTCCTTCGACCCGGCCCTGCCAGTTGTCCTCCAGACTGATGCCTCTCGCCTCTACGGGATTGGATACGCTCTGCTCCTTTACCACGGCAATGGACGCCTTCGTCTGGTTCAGTGTGGCTCTTTGTTTCTCACTGACGCCGAGACTCGCTACGCCACCATCGAACTGGAGCTGTTAGCCGCCGTCTGGGCCATGTCCAAATGTAGGTTGTATCTGATCGGCCTACAACACTTCAACCTCATGACGGATCATCGGCCACTCATCCCGATCCTGAACCACTACTCCTTGGATGCGGTCGAGAATCCCCGCCTCCAACGCCTTAAGGAGAAGATCTCGCCCTTCCTCTTCACAGCTGTGTGGCGTGCTGGCAAGCTGCTCTGCATCCCTGATGCTTTGTCACGAGCCCCAGTCAGCCACCCCACACCAGAGGACGAGATCGCATGTGCTGATGCTACTGCACACCTCAGGACTGTAGTGACCGTGAACACCGTCATCTCAGAAGAGTCTCCGCCGCAGGACGCCGACAGGACTCTTCAGGAACTCCGAGCCGCGGCAAGAGCGGACCCTTCGTACATCCGTCTACTGAACTGCTTGACCTCGGGATTTCCCTCCAACCGGTACGACTTACACAGCTCTTTACTCCCATACTGGAAGATGCGGGACGACCTCTATGCTGATGGCGACCTCGTCTTGTATGGAGCAAGAGTTGTGGTTCCTGCCGCCCTCCGCCGCCGCACCCTAGCCCACCTGCACGACAGCCACAGGGGTGTGGAAGCTACGAAGCGCCGGGCGAGACAAGCTGTTTTTTGGCCAGGCATCGACTCCGACATCGCTAGTTCCGTTCAAGTCTGCGAGCCATGCCAGGTGCTGCAGCCTAGTCAGCAGCAGGAACCCCTCATGAACAACGATAACCCTACGAGGCCCTTTGAGTCCGTCTCTGCGGATTTCTTCGTTGTGGCGGGAAAGTCCTTTCTCGTCATCGCCGACCGGCTCTCAGGGTGGCCTGTTGTCGTTCCCTGCGGAGGCAACACTACTGCCTCTCATACAGTACGTATGTTCTGTCGCTACTTCCGGGAAGTTGGTGTCCCTCTCCGCCTGAGGACTGACGGCGGGCCCCAGTTCACCAACAACGACTTCCGGGACTGCATGGAGCGATGGGGAGTTTATCATGTGGTGTCCTCGTCACATTATCCCCATTCCAATGGACATGCTTAGGCTGCCTTAAAGTCCGTCAAGCATCTCATCCTCAAGACGGCACCCTCAGGCAACATTGACTGTGAGAAGTTTGACCGGGGTTTATTGGAATTGCGGAATACCCCCAACTTCACAGGTCGCTCCCCAGCACAGATGTTATACGGCCACCCACTACGGTCATGTGTCCCTGCCCATCCTGAGTCCTTCTCGAGGGAGTGGCAGGCCAAGACCGAGGACTGCGATCGTCGTGCAGCCGCCCGTGCTGACCAGGTAAAGGCACAGTACGATCAGCACGCCCGACCCCTTCCCAGGTTGAGTATCGGGCAAACAGTTCGGGTTCAAGACCCGACGTCTCACCGCTGGGACAAGGTCGGGGTTGTCATGGGCTGCGGCAAGACCAGGGATTACGAGGTCCGTCTCCCTAGTGGTCGGGTATGGTGGCGGAATCGCCGCTTCCTTCGTTCAGTACCGTCCCCTAGTGGTAAACCCCTCCCTCACATCCCTGTGAACCCTTGCTTGGACGAGAAAAGTAAGTCCTCATTCAGTGACCCCCCAGTTTTCCCACGTCTCTCTCAAAGGCTCCTGGAAAAAGAGTCCGCTCGAGATTGCACTACGAGCGTGAGGGGGAGGGAGGTGTAGATATATGAGACGAATATGGCTGTAATATGTAACTCTGTACTATTTACCATTATTGATTCAGGTCTCTGTATTATATGTATTATAATCATACTCCCTCTTGTCACAAGTGATAGTTCAGACTTTGGGCACATGCGCGCTGTGCGCACATGCGCAGATAGAGATACCCAGAGAGATTCCAAGACAGGACGCTGTTCCCCCTGTCTTAACTCCTTTTGTGTGTTTGTCCCAGAAATAGAACTTACGAACTTGACATCAGTGTGTTTCCTTTACCCCTGATTGTAAGGACCACCTGAGTCTCCCACACACCCCACTCAAATAGGGATGGGCCCTCCATTTCCTTTCGCCTTCTTTTCTCCACATCCTTTCCCTCTCTTCCATCGCCCCAGTCACCCCAACTTACCACCCAATACCATGCAGTGGGCAGAAGGCCACACACTTTCTCTCCTCCTAAAAGTCTGTTCCGTTTAACCCACATACATTCTTTCACTACTAAACCTTCTTCCCCCTTTCCTATATTTCGCTATTGCTATCGGTATCTCCCTCCTCGACTCCGCCATTTGTAATGGTTGCCTTGCGTAATTTGTAAAATCAACCTCACGGCTAAACGTAAACCGAAAAATCCACATATGTATAGAAGTTTTATACTCAGAATCACATATGCTTTCACCTCTACAAATATCTGCTGTAATTAGTGGGACACCCTATTATAATTATATGACAGTTGTCATATGAGCTCCTTAGTTAGCGTCACCATAAAACTATGGTGTTTGATGTGCTATGCGTTTGGTGGTCATATTTACTCGGTTATGTTACACCCCCAATTGCAACCTGGGAGTTTGGGTTGGGTAATGTAGTATTTTGAGCAGAAATGGAATTCAGAACGACTCAATGAACATGAAGAAAAACGTTTTGATATAACGAACCCTACCGTAATGTAACTTATTACATTTATATGTAATCTGGGACGAACATGTCATAGCTGAAAATTGTCAAAGAAATATGTAAAGCAGTGGAAAACCATATATTTTGATTATCGGCGAGGCTAACTTCCTATAAACAATTAATATTCGACGATTTGTAAAAGTCCTGGGAAAATGAACCAACAAGTCACAAGCTAAAAATGATCAAATCATCAGTTTATCCTTGGTCATCATCAAAACAATACTCTCGACATCACGAAACTATTCTGAATCGTTTAAGAATTGGGCATACGCGAATGACGCATGGCCAACTCATGTCTTCCCCTAATGGAGCCCCACCTATGTGCTTCAACTGCCGAACACAAATAACAGTCCAACATATTCTCATTGAATACCCTATTTATAATCGGTATCGAACAATGTTCTTCACTAACCCTACAATGTAAGATATTTTAGCAGAGAACCCAAAATTTTCCCTAAGTTCAGTTTTGACCTTTTCGAAATACTGTAATCTCCTACAAACAATATAACACTAAATTATAGAAACACAAATATATGTTAACTAATCCCTCTGGCCAGCCCTAGGAGAGACTCAAATGGGTGTCTGTGGTCTAGTTAAACTAAATGTTGATGATGATGATGATTATCAGCGAATGTTCACTCTACAGTCGCAGGGGTGGTGGTGGAGGTTTTGAGGGTGTTACTAATGCCATTAATTTACTCTAGTATATAAAAGCCTGCATCAGTTACCACAACATAATATTACTCTGCCATTTCATATATGCCTGCAGGATGAGCAAATTCGTCGGCAGTGATTGCTGAGCGAGGCCAAATCATCGGGATGTGGAGAGCCGGGGCAACTGTGCCGAACATTGCTCTCGAAGTGGGAAGGAGCACCAAGACAATTAGGAGATGGATCCGCTCGTGGGAGGAAGAGGGCTCAGTGGAGACGAAACCTCGAAGCGGGAGGCCACGAGTAACGTCGGGAAGGATGGACGCCATGATCGTGGCAGCTGCAACGGCCTATCCAATGCGAACATCGGTGGAGCATACAAGAAATCTGGGCCTCAACTGCCATCACATGACGACGAGACGCCGACTTCATGAAGCTGAGATCGACTGCCATATTCCAGCTCACAAAGGGTGGCTAACACCTACTCACAAGGAGTGTCGACTCGGCTTTTCATTGGAACACCTTCCACATAAAGAAGAATACTGGAGAACCATTATATTTACCGATGAAACGGTGTTCAGGTCAGTGGGAGCCGAAGCAAGGCAGTGCTGGCGGCCCCCCAACACACGCTGCCATGAGAAACACATTCAACATCGCTCAGTGAGTGGTAGGGTGTCTGTGTCATTCTGGGGGTGGATGTGGGCACATGGGCCAGGTGAACTGTATGCAGACATCCTGGAGCAAGTGCTAATTCCTACAGTCTGGGCTATGGCAGTTCCAGCCCCCCACACTAACAGGCTGGTTCATGACAACAGTTTCATTCATACCAGCAACATAGTGAAGGACTACCTCCAGGATCACCCTGAAATTGAGGTCATCGACTGGCCAACACTGGATGTGATATTAATCCGATTGAACATATTTGGGCCATGATGAAACGCGATTGGGATATTGGGGAGCAGCGAACCTGTGCAGCAATAGAGGCCAAAGCTTAGGACGTGTGGGAGAGTATACGTTGACGACCAGGGGTGTGCCTGAAGCTGGTTGACTCCATCCCTAATCACGTTGACGAAGTCCTGAATGCAATGGGTGGCTGGACCAAACACTAAGATGTGTGTATTGGTGTATTGTTTGGATTTTAGTATTGTTTGTAAATACAATTAATATATATTAACTCACCTACAGTGTTATCTTAAATCCATGTCCTTAATGATGTCTTAAACTATATCTCATGAAAATTCATAACAAAGTAGCTTAACAGCCACAAATTATGTATTGTGTGGTATACAATGATCTGTATGACACGTCGTGGAATGTGTTGTCTTATAACACAATATAATTATATAGTTACAATTGCTACCATCATTGAAATGCTCATGATGTTCAGCACACAATATTAACGGTAACTGAGCACACTCCAAAATATATGAAGCTTGCATATTGTGGTGGGGTGTTTAAACACTGGAACTTGGAAGAATTGGAACAGTCACCTAGATTAAGTCTGAATACTATTTTACTACTGATAACTTTTTCACTCCACTCTTTTTAACATAAGTATATAATTATATAATATTGCATACTATTACAAATATTTATTAAGCAAAGGATGGGTGGAATATAAATAAATATTACCATAATCTCTTTGTCGGAATAACAACAAAATTGTGACGTGGTCGCTGAGTAAAACTAGCTGACCAAGGCCCTTCACGCTGATCCTTGCATATTTCACTTTTATCCTTAATATATTCCATTCTTTAAAGTATCATTGTGACCTGAGCGGCAATAAGCACCCAGGGCACTGCACCTGTTCCATGAATTCGTAACCATAAAGAAACAACTGTAAGACAAAACGTAGTTAAAAAGGCAGCTTGAAATTATGGTGGTATAAATAATAAATAAACCTGCCTCTCATCCAGCCCCCACCTCCTCTATCCCCTCCCCCCCACACACACACACTACAGTGGGCGACATCTGTTGGCCGACCATAGCATTTCCCCCAGCTGTTTCGAAACTTAAGACTTAAGGCTATTCGAACCCTCACTGGCTGGTTAGTGGAGACGACTTTTGTGCCCTATAGTACATACAAATTCATATTATATACATGTATGTTGCAATTGCTATATTATAAATTAATGTTTAATTTCTTTGGTTTTTGTTTATCCATACGGTACAACACCCTATCTCCAGGCTTTTTACTTTATTACATTTATTTTAAGTTCCAAGGTCCTATCTAATGTGTGATTAAATCTCACACTAAATAACACCCTCACAATATGGCGCCCGAGCAGCGACATGATGGACGGGGTAAACATGAACTAGTGTAACGTAGTCAAGAGGCTTGGTGATTGTTACCGTATGGTTAACAAAAATGAGTTATTAGCATTGAATAGCACATTGAGAAGTTGAAATCTATGAAATTTCCCAATGAGTGACCTGAAAGAAATTATACAGCTTGGTAGGGAAATAGGATTAGAAGGGGAGGAAAGGAAGGGATTTATTTTAGAAAAGGAAGAGTTTGCTAGAGAGGAACGTGCAAGAGAGAGAGAAGAGAGAAAGCTTAACATAGACATTGAAGTAGAAAGAGCTAGACAAGAAAAAGAAAGTGCAAGACAAGAGTTACCAGTATTTAATAAACAAACAAATATTGATGCATATTTACTAAGCTTTGAGAGGTTAGCCACGAGAGCAAACTGGAATACGAATGTTTGGGCAGTTAGATTGGCTTCTGTAATGCAAGGTAAAGCACTGGAAATTTGTCAGCATCTGTCACTAGCAAAGGCTGAGGGCTATGACAAGGTACGAGGTTAAAGATGCATTGCTCAGAAATTTTCATTGTACAACATAAGGTTATACGATAAAGTTTCGAAATTGTAAGTTCCTTAAGAATGAAACAGGTTCACAGTTTGACAACCGCTTAAAGAACTTTTCTGAAAAGGTGGATATAGCTTTTATTTATGGGGAATAGCCTTCCCGGGCAGAGGTCATCGACCCACAACGGGGCCTAGGGGGCGAAAAAATAAGTGTAAAAAAAATTAAAAATAGAGAATGCCGGAAATCCAGCTTTTTAAAGTGAGACAGATTGTTTGAGTGTGGAAACACAGAAGAAGGCAGAGCATTCCACAGTTTGGATGTGAGAGGAAAGAAGGATGTACTATAACGGTCTTGCTGGCGGTACACAGGATGTCAGATCCACCGAACATTGCCCGTTAAAGTATCCGTAAAAGATAGAGTGAAGCAACATTGCGGCGAAGAGAAAGGGAAGAAAGATTATCAACTAAAGAAGGAGAGTTAATCAGATGAAATGCCTTTGATTCCACGCTATATAACAGATGAAAAGAAGAGCTACCCCAGATATGAGAGCAGTACTCCAAGTTAGGACGAATAAGTCCCTTATATACTTGAAGCAACTGCTAAGGAGTGAAGTAACTACGGCATCTGTACAGCATTACCAGCTTTCGGAAGGCAGCCTTAACAATGTTGAGGATGTGTGGCTTCCATGACATATTAGAGGAAATGGTGAGGCCTAGCATATTTATTTTAAAATTTAGCAGAATGATAGCGACCTGAAATGTGATTGGTGGGAGATCATCGAATGTGGAAAGTGTAATTGAATTTAACCAAGTTTCTACCTCCCCATTCGGAGAAGTTGCACAGTTCCGCATTGATAGATGTAATGATATCAGCTCTAGAAACAGATCTAGTTTGAGAGTTAGGGGGAAGGAGAAAATGTGAAGAAGAGTGAAGAGTAGAGTCCTCAGCTTAAGAATGGTTAGAATTAGTCGTAAATCATTGATAAAAAGAAGGCAGAGAGTAGGTGAACGAACAGAACCCTGTGGGACACTACTATTGGCAGAGAAAGAGCGAGAGATCGATCCCTCAACAACAACTGCCATGGATCGGTTATCAAGGAAACTGGAAATTAGAGAACAAAGTAGGGGAAAGAAACCATAAGAAGGAAGTTTAGAAAGCAATACCCTGTCAAATGCTTTGGAGATGTCGAGGGCCACGACGAAAGTTTCCCCATCATCCCCAAGAGAGGGTGATCAAAGATGAGTGCAGTAGAAGCAGAACCACCAGTAGATCTCGCCTGGCGAAAGCCATACTATTGATTCGACAATTGAGAAAGGCGTTCAAGGTGACGGAGAAAATGGGAGTTCAAGATAGTTTCAAAATCTTAGAGAGGGATGAAGTTAAGGCAATGGGGCGATAGTTAGAGGGATTAGAATGGTCACCCTTCTTTGGGATGGGCTGAACCAAGGCATTCTTCCAAGAAGAAGGAAAAGTTTGGGTTTTGAGGCAGAGGCGAAAGAGGCGAGCAAGCACAGGGGCCAGGGCTTCAGCACCCTCCCTCAGGACACGAGGGGGTATTCCGTCCGATCCATGTGCCTTACTCACATCCAACCTGGATAACACCGGCAACCCTGCGAGTGGAGATTATAGGAAAGTGCATAGGTTCAGTAGGAGGTGCAGGGGTAGGAGGGATAGAGTGGGAGTCGTCTAAAGTGGAATTAGAGAAGAATAAGGTGCCAAAGAGGTTGGCTTTGTCAGGGGGAGAGTTGGCTATAGAGCTATCGGGTCGGAAGAGGGGAGGAAAAGAAGGCGTGCAGAAGTTGTTACAGATGTTTTTAGTTAAGGACCAAAAGGAAGAGGAAGAATTAGTCAGGACAGCGGTATTTCTTTTAATAAAATTCCGCTTCGCCCTACGAAGAATAGCCTTACAACGATTCCTAGAAGTAATGAAAGAGGTGTGGGTAATAGGAGAAAGACATAGTTTCATAGCTCGATATGCCCTACCTCTCACCCTGCAAGCAAGAGAGCAGGAGCGATCAAACCATGATTGTAATGTGAAAGTTTTGGTAGAAGATGGGATAAATGCACTCATGCCGCCCTGTATAACCCCAGCAATGCTGTCAGCACATACCGAGGTATCCCGAGTAGAAAAGCAACATTCATCCCAAGGAAAGTCGGTGAAGAACTCTCGCAAGGATTGTCAGCTTGCCCTCCGATAGTGCCATTTAGAGGGGGGTGGGGGAGGTGGTCGTGCCCAGTTTGATTTAATAGAAATAAGATTGTGATCAGAAGATCCTAAGGGGGAAGAAATTAAGTATGAATGGTGTGAGGAGTTAGAGGTAAAACAAAGATCAAGAATGTTAGCAAGTTGATCGTGTCCATCATGTACGCGTGTTGGGTGTTTGATTACTTGTTCGAAATCATTATTTAAGGAAAAAGAGAGCGCCTCAGCTCCACCTGATTCATCCCTTGCCGAGCCAAGCTACTCTCTGTTATGTACACTGTAGTCCCCAAGGTAGAGGATCTCGGTGTTGGGGTGTGTGGATAGCAATGACTCATGGCAAGAAGTGAGATAGTCAAAGAGTTCGAAATAGTTGGTAGAGTTGGAAGAACAGTATGGGAAACAAATAAAAATAGTCACAGTAGGTAGAGATATTTTGAGCCAGGTGACATCATAAAGGGAAGATTCAAGATCCGTGAGTCGAATTATAGGTGTACGTGTGTTGCAGAAGGCGCATACACCTTCCTTAGAACGGAAGGAGGTATAAAGGTTGTAGTTGGAGACTTGAAAAGGATTGGGAGAAGCTGCTTTGGTCAGTTGAAGTTCGGAAAGTAGCAAGAGGTCGGGGGAAGAGGTTAATAGATGGTGCTCCACAGAAAGAAAATTGGAATTCAGGCCGCGAATGTTGGAAAAATGAAGTGTGAAAAAAGCCGATCCTCCAGCAACCGCAGTGGCGTCAGTTGAGGCCCCAGTAGCTTGATGATGATCTGGTCGGCCATGGGGTCCACATCCTTCCCGACCAGTGGGACCCATCAAAAACTAACAATATACAGTGTTTTTTAGTAAAAACCGAGTCTTTCCAGTAAAAGAAGCAAAACAAAATAAAAACAGCGTTTTGAGCAGAAAACAAACATTTTCCGTGTAAGAAGTAAAACTAACAAAATACTGTGTTTTTGAGTAAAAACTGAGTGCTTCTAGTAAAAGAACTAAACTATCTAAAAACAGCGTTTTTAGCAGAAAACAATTGTTTATCGTGAAAGAAGTAAAATTTACTAAAATACACTGTTTCTGAGTGTAAACGCCTTGGTTAAGGACGTTCAGGTGACGGGCAAGTCGAAGGGAATGTTTGAAACTCGCCTTTTGACGCATTCAATATTTATTGATGTGGTCACTGAGATTTCCAGTGAAAGAAGTAAAACAAACTGAAAAGAGTGTTTCAGCAGAAAAAAAAGCGTTTTCCGTGAAAGGAGTAAAACTAACAAAATACTGCGTTTTGAGTAAAAACTGAATGTTTCCAGTAATGAAACTAAAACTATCTAAAAACAGTTTAATTAAAAAAAAATGTTTTTGAGCAGAGAACAATTTTTTTCGCGAAACGAAGTAAAACTTATTAAAATACACTGTTTTTGAGCAAAAACTAAGATTTTCAGCAAAAGAAGTAAAGCTAACTAAAAGCAGTGTGTTTGAACAGAGAACAAGCGTTTTCCGTGAAAGGAGTAGAACTAAGAAAATACAGTGTTTTTGAGTAAATACTGAGTGTTTCCAGTAAAAGAAGCAAAACTAATTAAAACAGCGCTTTTAACAGAAAACAAGCATTTTCCTTGAAAGAAGTAAAACTAACAAAATACTGTGTTTTTGAGTAAAAACTGAGTGTTTCCAGTAAAAGAACTAAAACTATCTAAAAACAGTGTTTTTGAGCATAAACTGACTTTTCCTCGAAATTAAGAATAATTAACTAAAATACACTGTTTTTTAACATATTTTTTTTTCGTGAAACGAAGTAAACCTATTAAAATACACTGTTTTTGAGCAAAAAACTGAGATTTTCAGTAAAAAAAGTAAAGCTAACTGTAAACGCCTTAGTTAAGGACGTTCAGGTGACGAGCAAACAAGGGAATGATTGAAACCCGTGTTTTGACGCATTCAATAGTTATTGATGTGGTGAAAACCTGCAGAGAACAAGGCGTTCATTAGTATTACATCGTGATCTATCTGATACATAATTAGTGATATGATACAAACTTCATAACTCTATTAATGTTGCTACACTTCATTCCGCATTGTCTTATTTCTCCAGATAAAGCAGAAACGAGTAGGCATAAATAGTCCACAATATTTCAGTACTGAGGTATGACATCACTTTGGCTATACTTAGAAGTACAGATCAATGAGAACCAGTATGGTGTTCCAAGGGACAATAAAACTGTGTAAATTGTTCCAGCACAAAAACTCGGCCAGGATTGGGAGTCCGTGTTCACCACGGACAGTTGGTCCTCACGGCATCACTCGAGAGGGCGATCTGAATCATGGAGGCCAAGCGGCCATGCCAAACTCTCAAACCATACACTCAGCAGAATCAGCGCATCTTGTTTGTGCAGGTCGGGTGGAGGGGGGGGGGGCGGTGCACATGGTCGCATGCTGATCTTTGTTCGGGTAAGGCAACGCCAGCACTGTAGTTGAAGCCAGCGGCAATAACACTAACTAAAAGCAGTGTGTTTGAGCAGAGAACAAGCGTTTCCCGTGAAAGGAGTAAAACTAACAAAAAACACTATTTTTGAGCAAAACTGAGATTTCCAGTGAGAGAAGTAAAAGAAACTAAAAACAGTATGATTCAGCAGAAAAAAAACGTTTCCTGTGAAAGCAGTAAAACAAACAAAATACCGTGTTTTTTTAGTAAAAACTGAGTGTTTCCAGTAAAAGAACCAAACGAACTAAACAGCGTTTTTAACAGAAAACCAGCATTTTCCGTGAATGAAGTAAAACTACCAAATACTGAGTGCTTCCAGTAAGAGAATTAAAACTATCTAAAAACAGAGTTCTTAGCAGAAAACAAGCGTTTTTCGTAAAAGCAGTAAAACTTACTAAAATACACTGTTTTTGAGCAAAACTGAGATTTCCAGTTAGAGAAGTAAAACAAAACAAAAACCCAGTGTGTTTCAGCAGAAAACAAGCGTTTTCGGTGAAAGCAGTAAAACTAACAAAGTCCCCTGAGGGAGTATAACAAAGTCCTTAAGATCGAGTATAACAAAGCCCCCTGATCGAGTATAACAAAGAACCCTGATCGAGTATAACAAAGTCCCCTGATCGAGTATAACAAAGTTCCCTGATCGAGTATAACCAAGCCCCCTCATCGAGTATAACAAAGTCCCATGGTCGAGTATAACAAAGTCCCCTGATCGAGTATAACAAAGCCCTTTGATCGCGTATAACAAAGCCCCCTGATCGAGTATGAAAAAAGCCCCCTGTTCGAGTATAACAAAGTCCCCTGGTCGAGTATAACAAAGTCCCATTATCGAGTATAACAAAGGCCGCTGATGGAGTATAACAAAGGCCTCTGGTCGAGTATAACAAAGTCCCCTGATCGAGTATAACAAAGTCACCTGATCGAGCATAACAAAGTCCCCTTATCGAGTATAACAAAGTCCCTTGATCGAGTATAACAAAGTCCCATGATTGAGTATAACAAAGTCCTATAATCAGAATAAAAAAGTCCACTGATCGAGTATAACAAAGTGCCGTGTTCTAGTATAACAAAGTCCCTTGATCGCGTATAACAAAGTCCCATAATCGAGTATAACAAAGTCCCCTAATCGAGTATAACAAAGGCCCCTAGTCGAGTATAACAAATTCCCCTGATCGAGTATAAAAAATTCCCCTGATCGAGTATAACAAAGTTCCCTGATCGAGTATAACAAAGCCCCCCTCATCGAGTATAACAAAGTCCCCTGGTCGAGTATAACAAAGTGCCCTGATCGAGTACAACAAAGCCCTCTAATCGAGTATAACAAAGCCCCCTGATTGAGTATGAAAATAGCCCCCTGGTCGAGTATAACAAAGTCCCCTGGTAGAGTATAACTAAGTCCCATGATCGAATATAACAAAGGCTACTTATCGAGCATAACAAAGGCCCCTGGTCGAGTATAACAAAGTCCCCTGATCGAGAATAACAAAGTCCAACGATCGAGTATAACAAAGTCCCCTGATCGAGTATAAGAAAGGCCCCTGATCGAGTATAACAAAGGCCCCTAATCGAGTATAACAAAGTCCTCTGATCGAGTATAACAAATTCCCCTGATCGAGTATAACAAAGTTCCCTGATCGAGTATTACAAAGCCCCCTGATCGAGTATAACAAAGTCCCCTGGTCGAGTATAACAAAGTCCCCTGATCGAATATAGCAAAGCCCTCTTATCGAGTATAGCAAAGCCCCCTGATCGAGTATAAAAAAAGCCCTCTGGTCGAGTATAACAAAGTCCCCTGGTCGAGTATAACAAAGTCCCATTATCGAGTATAACATAGGCCCCTGATCGAGTATAACAAAGGCCCCTAATCGAGTGTAACAATGTCCCCTGATCGACTATAACAAAGTCCCCTGGTCGAGTATAACAAATTCCCCTGATCGAGTATAACAAATTCCCCTGATCGAGTATAACAAAGCCCCTGATCCAGTATAACAAAGTCCCATGGTCGAGTATAACAAAGTCCCCTGATCGAGTATAACAAAGCCCTTTGATCGAGTATAACAAAGCCCCCTGATCGAGTATGAAAAAAGCCCCCTGGTCGAGTATAACAAAGTCTCCTGGTCGAGTATAACAAAGTCCCATTATCGAGTATAACAAAGGCCGCTGATGGAGTATAACAAAGGCCCCTGGTCGAGTATAACAAACTCCCCTGATCGAGTATAACAAAGTGCCGTGTTCTAGTATAACAAAGTGCCGTGTTCTAGAATAACAAAGTCCCTTGATCGAGTATAACAAAGTCCCGTAATCGAGTATAACAAAGTCCCCTAATCGAGTATAACAAAGGCCCCTGGTCGAATATAACAAATTCCCCTGATCGAGTATAAAAGATTCCCCTGATCGAGTATAACAAAGTTCCCTGATCGAGTATAACAAAGCCCCCCTCATCGAGTATAACAAAGTCCCCTGGTCGAGTATAATAATGTCCCCTGATTGAGTATGAAAATAGCCCCCCTGGTCGAGTATGACAAAGTCCCCTGGTAGAGTATAACAAAGTCTCAATATCGAGTAAAACAAAGGCCCCTGATTGAGTATAACAAAGGCCCCTGGTCGAGTATAAAAAAGTCCCCTGATCGAGTTTAACAAAGTCCCCTAATTGAGTATAACAAAGCCCCCTCATCGAGTATAAAAAACCCCTCTGGTCGAGTATAACAAAGTCCCATGATCGAGTATAACAAAGGCCCCAAATCGAGTATAACATAAGGCCCCTGTCCAAAAAATAACAAATTACCCTGATCGAGTATAACAAAGTCCCCTTATCGAGTATAACAAATCCCCTAATTGAGTATAACAAAGCCCCCTCGTCGAGTACAACAAAGTCCCCTAATCGAGTATAACAAAGCCCTTTGATAGAGTACAACAAAGCTTCCTCATTGAGTATAAAAAAGCCCTCTGGTCGAGTATAACAAAGTCCCATTATCGAGTGTAACAAAGGCCCCTGATCGAGTATAACAAAGGCCCCCTAATCGAGTACAACAAAGTACCCTGATCGAGTATAACAAAGTCCCCTGATTGAGTATAACAAAGTCCCCTGATCGAGTATAACAAAGTCCACTGATTGAGTTTAACAAAGCCACCTGATCGAGTATAGCAAAGTCCCCTGATGGAGTACAACAAAGTCCCCTGGTCGAGTATAAGAAAGTCCCCTGAATGAGTATAACAAAGCCCCCTGATCGAGTATAACAAATTCCCCTGATCGAGTATAACAAAGCCCCCTCATCGAGATTAACAAAACACCCCGATGGAGTATAAAAAAGCTCCTTGGTCGAGTATAACAATGTCCCTTGGTCGAGAATAACAAAGTCCCATGATCGAATATAACAAAGCCCCCTAATCGAATATAACAAAGCCCCCTCATCGAAAATAACAAAGTTCCCTGAACGAGTATAAGAAAGGCCCCTGGTCGAGTATAACACATTCCCCTGATCGAGTAAAACAAATTCCCCTGATCGAGTATAACTAAGCCCCCTCATCCAGTATAAAAAAGCCCTCTGGTCGAGTATAACAAAGTCCCAAAATCGAGTATAACAAAGGCCCCGAAACGAGTATAACAAAGGCCCCGAATCGAGTATAACAAAGTCCCCTGTCCAAAAAATAACAAATTCCCCTGATCGAGTATAACAAAGTCCCCTGATCGAGTATAACAAAGTCACCAAATTGAGTATAACAAAGCCCCCTCGTCGAGTATAACAAAGTCCCCTGGTCGAGTATAACAAAGTCCCTTGTTCGAGTATAACAAAGCCCTCTGATCGAGTACAACAAAGCCCCCTCATCGAGAATATAAAAGCCCTCTGGTCGAGTATAACAAAGTCCCATTATCGAGTGTAACAAGGGCCCTGATCGAGTATAACAAAGGCCCCCTAATCGAGTACAACAAAGTACCCTGATCGAGTATAACAAAGTCCCCTGATCGTGTATAACAAAGTCCACTAATCGAGTATAACAAAGTCCCCTGATCGAGTATAACAAAGTCCCCTGGTCGAGTATAACAAAGTCACTGATTGAGTATAGCAAAGCCACCTGATCGAGTAAAACAAATTCCCCTGATCGAGTATAAGAAAGTCCCTGATCGAGTATAACAAAGCCACCCTGGTCGAGTATAACAAAGTCCCCTGGTCGAGTATAACAAAGTGCCCTGATCGAGTATAACAAAGCCCCCTCATCGAGTTTAACAAAACCCCCTAATCGAGTATAACAATGTCCCCTGATCGAGTATAACAAAGTCCCATGATCGAATATATCAAAGGCTACTTATCGAGCATAACAAAGGCCCCTGGTCGAGTATAACAAAGTCCCCTGATCGAGTATAACAAAGTCCCTTGATCGAGTATAACAAAGTCCCCTAATCGAGTATAAGAAAGGCCCCTGATCGAGTATAACAAAGGCCACTAATCGAGTATAACAAAGTCCTCTGATCGAGTATAACAAATTCCCCTGATCGAGTATAACAAAGTTCCCTGATCGAGTATTACAAAGCCCCCAGATCGAGTATAACAAAGTCCCCTTGTCGAGTATAACAAAGTTCCCTGATCGAATATAGCAAAGCCCTCTTATCGAGTATAGCAAAGCTCCCTGATCGAGTATAAAAAAAGCCCCCTGGTCGAGTATAACAAAGTCCCCTGGTCGAGTATAACAAAGTCCCATTATCGAGTATAACATAGGCCCCTGATCGAGTATAACAAAAGCCCCTAATCGAGTGTAACAAAGTCCCCTGATCGACTATAACAAAGTCCCCTGGTTAAGTATAACAAATTCCCCTGATCGAGTATAACAAATTCCCCTAATCGAGTATAACAAAGCCCCCTGATCCAGTATAACAAAGTCCCCTGGTCGAGTATAACAAAGTCCCCTGATCGAGTATAACAAAACCCTCTGATCGAGTATAACAAAGCCCCCTGATCGAGTATAAAAAAAGCCCCCTGGTCGAGTATTACAATGTCCCTTGGTCGAGTATAACAAAGTCCCATTATCGAGTATAACAAAGTCCCTGTTCTAGTATAAGAAAGTCCCCTGATCGAGTATAACAAAATCCCCTGGTCGAGTATAACAAAGTCCCCTGATCGAGAATAACAAAGTCCCATGATCGAGTATAACAAAGTCCCATAATCAGAATAACAAAGTCCCCTGATCGAGTATAACAAAGTCCCCTGTTCTAACAATTTCCCTTGATCGAGTATAACAAAGTCCCGCAATCGAGTATAACAAAGTCCCCTGATCGAGTATAACAAAGTTCCCTGATTGAGTATAACAAAGCCCACTCATTGAGTATAACAAAGTCCCCTGGTCGAGCATAACAAAGTCCTCTGATCGAGTATAACAAACTCCTCTGATCGAGTATAACAAAGCCACCTGATTGAGTATGAAAAAAGCCCCTTGGTCGAGTATAACAAAGTCCCCTGGTCGAGCATAACAAAGTCCCATTATCTAGTAAAACAAAGGCCCCTGATCGAGTATAACAAAGCCACCTGATTGAGTATGAAAAAAGTCCCCTGGTCGAGTATAACAAACTCTCCTGGTCGAGTATAACAAAGTCCCATTATCGAGTATAACAAAGTCCCTGTTCTAGTATAACAAACTCCCCTGATCGAGTATAATAAAGTCCCTTGATCGAGTATAACAGAGGCCCCTGATCGAGTATAACAAAGTCCTTGATCGAGTATAACAAAGCCCCCTGGTCGAGTATAACAAAGTCCCCTGGTCGAGTATAACAAAGCCCCCTCATCGAGTTTAACAAAACCCCCTGATCGGGTATAAAAAAGCTCCCTGGTCGAGTATAACAATGTCCCCTGGTCGAGTATAACAATGTCCCATGATCGAATGTAACAAAGGCTCCTTATCGAGCATAACAAAGGCCCCTGGTCGAGTATAACAAAGTCCCCTGATCGAGTATAATAAAGTCCCCTGATCGAGTATAACAAAGTCCCCTGATCGAGTATAACAAAGTCCCCTGATCGAGAATAAGAAAGGCCCCTAATCGAGTATAACAAAGTCCTCTGATCAAGTATAACAAATTCCCCTGATCGAGTATAACAAAGCTCCCTGATCGGGTATTACAAAGCCCCCTCATCGAGTATAACAAAGTCCCCTGGTCGAGTATAACAAAGTCCCCTGATCGAATATAACAAAGCCCTGTGATCGAGTATAGCAAAGCCCCCTGATCGAGTATAATAAAAGCCCCTTGGTCGAGTATAACAAAGTCCCCTGGTCGAGTTTTACAAAGTCCCATTATCTAGTAAAACAAAGGCCCCTGATCGAGTATAACAAAGCCCTCTGATCGAGTATAACAAAGCCTCCTCATCTAATATAAAAAAGCCCTCTGGTCGAGTATAACAAAGTCCCCTGTCCAAAAAATAACAAATTCCCTTGATCGAGTATAACAAAGTCCCCTTATCGAGTATAACAAAGTCCCGTAATTGAGTATAACAAAGCCCCTCGTCGAATATAACAAAGTCCCCTGGTCGAGTATAACAAAGTCCCCTGATCGAGTATAACAAAGCCCTTTGATCGAGTACAACAAAACTTCCTCATTGAGTATAAAAAAGCCCTCTGGTCGAGTATAACAAAGTCCCATTTTCGTGTGTAACAAAGGCCCCTGATCGAGTATAACAAAGGCCCCCTAATCGAGTACAACAAAGTCCCCTGATCGAGTATAACAAAGTCCCCTGATTGACTATAACAAAGTCCCCTGGATGAGTATAACAAAGTCCACTGATTGAGTATAACAAAGCCTCCTGATCGAGTATAACAAAGTACCCTGATCGAGTATAACAAAGTCCCCTGGTCGAGTATAACAATGTCCCCTGATTGAGTATAACAAAGCCCCCTGATCGAGTAAAACAAGTTCCCTTGATCGAGTATAACAAAGTCCCTGATCGAGTATAACAAAGCCCCCTGGTCGAGTATAACAAAGTACCCTGGTCGAGTATAACAAAGTCCCCTGATCGAGTATAACAAAGCCCCCTCATCGAGTTTAACAAAACCCCCTGATCGAGTATAAAAAAGCTCCATGGTCGAGTATAACAATGTCCCCTGGCCGAGTAGAACAAAGTCCCATGATCGAATATAACAAAGGATCCTTATCGAGCATAACAAAGTCTCCTGGTCAAGTATAACAAAGTCCCCTGATCGAGTATAACAAAGTCCCCTGATCTTTTATAAGAAAGTCCCCTGATCGAGTATAACAAAGTTCCCTGATTGAGTATTACAAAGCCCCCTGATCGAGTATAACAAAGTCCCCTTGTCGAGTATAACAAAGTCCCCTGATCGAATATAACAAAGCCCTCTGATCGAGTATAGCAAAGCCCCCTGATCGAGTATAAAAAAAGCCCCCTGGTCGAGTATAACAATGTCCCCTGGTCGAGTATAACAAAGTCCTATTATCGAGTATAACATAGGCCCCTGATCGAGTATACCTAAGGCCCCAGAACGAGTATAACAAAGTCCCCTGGTCGAGTATAACAAAGTCCTCTGATCGTTTATAACAAATTCCCCTGATCGAGTATAACAAAGCCCTCTGATCGAGTATAACAAAGCCCCCTGATCGAGTATAAAAAAGCCCCCTGGTCGAGTATAACAATGTCCCCTGGTCAAGTATAACAAAGTCCCATTATCGAGTATAAAAAAGTCACTGTTCTTGTATAACAAAGTCCCCTGATCGAGTATAACAAAGTCCCCTGGTCGAGTATAACAAAGTCCTCTGATCGAGTATAACAAAGTCCCATGATCGAGTATAACAAAGTCCCATAATCAGAATAACAATGTCCCCTGATCGAGTATAACAAAGTCCCCTGTTCTAGTAAAACAAAGTCCCTTGATCGAGTATAAGAAAGTCCCGTAATCGAGTATAACAAAGTCCCCTGATCGAGTATAACAATGGCCCCTGGTCGAGTATAAGAAATTCCCCTGATCGAGTATAACAAATTCCCCTGATCGAGTATAACAAAGTTCCCTGATCGAATAAAACAAAGCCCACTGATCGAGTATAACAAAGTCCCCTGGTCGAGCATAAGAAAGTCCCTTGATCGAGGATAACAAAGCCCTCTGATCGAGTATAACAAAGCCCCCTATTTGAGTATGAAAAAAGCCCCCTGGTCGAGTATGACAAACTACCCTGGTCGAGTATAACAAAGTCCCATTATCGAGTATAACAAAGTCCCTGTTTTAGTATAACAAAGTCCCCTGATCGAGTATGATAAAGTCCCCTGGTCGAGTATAACAGAGTCCCCTGATCGAGTATAACAAAGTCCCATGATCGAGTATAACAAAGTCCTTGATCGAGTATAACAAAGCCCCCTGGTCGAGTATAACAAAGTCCCCTGGTCGAGTATAACAAAGCCCCCTCATCGAGTTTAACAAAACCCCCTGATCAAGTATAAAAAAGCTCCCTGGTCGAGTATAACAATGTCCCCTGGTCGAGTATAACAAAGTCCCATGATCGAATGTAACAAAGGCTCCTTATCGAGCATAACAAAGGCCCCTGGTCGAGTATAACAAAGTCCCCTGATCGAGTATAATAAGTCCCCTGATCAGGTATAACAAAGTCCCCTGATCGAGAATAAGAAAGGCCCTAATCGAGTATAAAAAGGCCTCTGATCAAGTATAACAAATTCCCTGATCGAGTATAACAAAAGCTCCCTGATCGGGTATTACAAAGCCCCCTCATCGAGTATAACAAAGTCCCTGGTCGGTATAACAAAGTCCCTGATCAAATATAACAAAGCCCTGTGATCGAGTATAGCAAAGCCCCCTGATCGAGTATAAAAAGCACCTTGGTCGAGTATAACAAAGTCCCCTGGTCGAGTATAACAAAGTCCCATTTTCGAGTGTAACAAAGGCCCCTGGTAGAGTATAACAAACTCCCCTGATCGAGTATAACAAAGTCACCTGATCGAGCATAACAAAGTCCCCTTATCGAGTATAACAAAGTCCCTTGATCGAGTATAACAAAGTCCCATGATTGAGTATAACAAAGTCCCATAATCAGAATAACAAAGTCCCCTGATCGAGTATAACAAAGTGCCGTGTTCTAGTATAACAAAGTGCCGTGTTCTAGAATAACAAAGTCCCTTGATCGAGTATAACAAAGTCCCGTAATCGAGTATAACAAAGTCCCCTAATCGAGTATAACAAAGGCCCCTGGTCGAGTATAACAAATTCCCCTGATCGAGTATAAAAGATTCCCCGGATCGAGTATAACAAAGTTCCCTGATCGAGTATAACAAAGCCCCCCTCATCGAGTATAACAAAGTCCCGTGGTCGAGTATAACAATGTCCCCTGATTGAATATGAAAATAGCCCCCTGGTCGAGTATACCAAAGTCCCCTTGTAGAGTATAACAAAGTGTCAATATCGAGTAAAACAAAGGCCCCTGATCGAGTATAACAAAGGCCCCTGGTCGAGTATAAAAAAGTCCCCTGATCGAGTTTAACAAAGTCCCCTAATTGAGTATAACAAAGCCCCCTCATCGAGTATAAAAAACCCCTCTGGTCGAGTATAACAAAGTCCCATGATCGAGTATAACAAAGGCCCCCAATCGAGTATAACATAAGGCCCCTGTCCAAAAAATAACAAATTACCCTGATCGAGTATAACAAAGTCCCCTTATCGAGTATAACAAATCCCCTAATTGAGTATAACAAAGCCCCCTCGTCGAGTACAACAAAGTCCCCTGATCGAGTATAACAAAGCCCTTTGATAGAGTACAACAAAGCTTCCTCATTGAGTATAAAAAAGCCCTCTGGTCGAGTATAACAAAGTCCCATTATCGAGTGTAACAAAGGCCCCTGATCGAGTATAACAAAGGCCCCCTAATCAAGTACAACAAAGTACCCTGATCGAGTATAACAAAGTCCCCTGATTGAGTATAACAAAGTCCCCTGATCGAGTATAACAAAGTCCACTGATTGAGTTTAACAAAGCCACCTGATCGAGTATAGCAAAGTCCCCTGATGGAGTACAACAAAGTCCCCTGGTCGAGTATAAGAAAGTCCCCTGAATGAGTATAACAAAGCCCCCTGATCGAGTATAACAAATTCCCCTGATCGAGTATAACAAAGTCCCTGATCGAGTATAACAAAGCCCCCAATCGAGTATAACAAAGTCCGCTGGTCGAGTATAACAAAGTCCCCTGGACGAGTATAACAAAGTCCCCTGATCGAGTATAACAAAGCCCCCTCATCGAGATTAACAAAACACCCCGATGGAGTATAAAAAAGCTCCTTGGTCGAGTATAACAATGTCCCTTGGTCGAGTATAACAAAGTCCCATGATCGAATATAACAAAGCCCCCTAATCGAATATAACAAAGCCCCCTCATCGAAAATAACAAAGTTCCCTGAACGAGTATAAGAAAGGCCCCTGGTCGAGTATAACACATTCCCCTGATCGAGTAAAACAAATTCCCCTGATCGAGTATAACTAAGCCCCCTCATCCAGTATAAAAAAGCCCTCTGGTCGAGTATAACAAAGTCCCAAAATCGAGTATAACAAAGGCCCCGAAACGAGTATAACAAAGGCCCCGAATCGAGTATAACAAAGTCCCCTGTCCAAAAAATAACAAATTCCCCTGATCGAGTATAACAAAGTCCCCTGATCGAGTATAACAAAGTCACCAAATTGAGTATAACAAAGCCCCCTCGTCGAGTATAACAAAGTCCCCTGGTCGAGTATAACAAAGTCCCTTGTTCGAGTATAACAAAGCCCTCTGATCGAGTACAACAAAGCCCCCTCATCGAGAATATAAAAGCCCTCTGGTCGAGTATAACAAAGTCCCATTATCGAGTGTAACAAGGGCCCTGATCGAGTATAACAAAGGCCCCCTAATCGAGTACAACAAAGTACCCTGATCGAGTATAACAAAGTCCCCTGATCGTGTATAACAAAGTCCACTAATCGAGTATAACAAAGTCCCCTGATCGAGTATAACAAAGTCCCCTGGTCGAGTATAACAAAGTCACTGATTGAGTATAGCAAAGCCACCTGATCGAGTAAAACAAATTCCCCTGATCGAGTATAAGAAAGTCCCTGATCGAGTATAACAAAGCCACCCTGGTCGAGTATAACAAAGTCCCCTGGTCGAGTATAACAAAGTGCCCTGATCGAGTATAACAAAGCCCCCTCATCGAGTTTAACAAAACCCCCTAATCGAGTATAACAATGTCCCCTGATCGAGTATAACAAAGTCCCATGATCGAATATATCAAAGGCTACTTATCGAGCATAACAAAGGCCCCTGGTCGAGTATAACAAAGTCCCCTGATCGAGTATAACAAAGTCCCTTGATCGAGTATAACAAAGTCCCCTAATCGAGTAAAAGAAAGGCCCCTGATCGAGTATAACAAAGGCCACTAATCGAGTATAACAAAGTCCTCTGATCGAGTATAACAAATTCCCCTGATCGAGTATAACAAAGTTCCCTGATCGAGTATTACAAAGCCCCCAGATCGAGTATAACAAAGTCCCCTTGTCGAGTATAACAAAGTTCCCTGATCGGATATAGCAAAGCCCTCTTATCGAGTATAGCAAAGCTCCCTGATCGAATATAAAAAAAGCCCCCTGGTCGAGTATAACAAAGTCCCCTGGTCGAGTATAACAAAGTCCCATTATCGAGTATAACATGGGCCCCTGATCGAGTATAACAAAAGCCCCTAATCGAGTGTAACAAAGTCCCCTGATCGACTATAACAAAGTCCCCTGGTTAAGTATAACAAATTCCCCTGATCGAGTATAACAAATTCCCCTGATCGAGTATAACAAAGCCCCCTGATCCAGTATAACAAAGTCCCCTGGTCGAGTATAACAAAGTCCCCTGATCGAATATAACAAAAACCTCTGATCGAGTATAACAAAGCCCCCTGATCGAGTATAAAAAAAGCCCCCTGGTCGAGTATTACAATGTCCCTTGGTCGAGTATAACAAAGTCCCATTATCTAGTATAACAAAGTCCCTGTTCTAGTATAAGAAAGTCCCCTGATCGAGTATAACAAAATCCCCTGGTCGAGTATAACAAAGTCCCCTGATCGAGTATAACAAAGTCCCATGATCGAGTATAACAAAGTCCCATAATGAGAATAACAAAGTCCCCTGATTGAGGATAACAAAGTCCCCTGTTCTAACAAATTCCCTTGATCGAGTATAACAAAGTCCCGCAATCGAGTATAACAAAGTCCCCTGATCGAGTAAAAACAAAAGGCCCCTGGTCGAGTATAACAAATTCCCTGATCGGTATAATGAATTCCTGATGGAGTATAACAAAAGTTCCTGATTGAGGTATAAGAAGAAGCCCTCATTGAGTAAAACAAAAGTCACAATTAGAGCATAACAAAGGTCACTGATCGAGTATAACAAACTCCTCCTCTGATCGAGTATAACAAAGCCACCTGATTGAGTATGAAAAAAGTCCCCTGGTCGAGTATAACAAACTCTCCTGGTCGAGTATAACAAAGTCCCATTATCGAGTATAACAAAGTCCCTGTTCTAGTATAACAAACTCCCCTGATCGAGTATAATAAAGTCCCTTGGTCGAGTATAACAGAGTCCCCTGATCGAGTATAACAAAGTCCTTGATCGAGTATAACAAAGCCCCCTGGTCGAGTATAACAAAGTCCCCTGGTCGAGTATAACAAAGCCCCCTCATCGAGTTTAACAAAACCCCCTGATCGAGTATAAAAAAGCACCCTGGTCGAGTATAACAATGTCCCCTGGTCGAGTATAACAAAGTCCCATGATCGAATGTAACAAAGGCTCCTTATCGAGCATAACAAAGGCCCCTGGTCGAGTATAACAAAGTCCCCTGATCGAGTATAATAAAGTCCCCTGATCGAGTATAACAAAGTCCCCTGATCGAGAATAAGAAAGGCCCCTAATCGAGTATAACAAAGTCCTCTGATCAAGTATAACAAATTCCCCTGATCGAGTATACCAAAGCTCCCTGATCGGGTATTACAAAGCCCCCTCATCGAGTATAACAAAGTCCCCTGGTCGAGTATAACAAAGTCCCCTGATCGAATATAACAAAGCCCTGTGATCGAGTATAGCAAAGCCCCCTGATCGAGTATAATAAAAGCCCCTTGGTCGAGTATAACAAAGTCCCCTGGTCGAGTTTTAGAAAGTCCCATTATCTAGTAAAACAAAGGCCCCTGATCGAGTATAACAAAGCCCTCTGATCGAGTATAACAAAGCCTCCTCATCTAATATAAAAAAGCCCTCTGGTCGAGTATAACAAAGTCCCCTGTCCAAAAAATTACAAATTCCCCTGATCGAGTATAACAAAGTCCCCTTATCGAGTATAACAAAGTCCCGTAATTGAGTATAACAAAGCCCCTCGTCGAATATAACAAAGTCCCCTGGTCGAGTATAACAAAGTCCCCTGATCGAGTATAACAAAGCCCTTTGATC
>NW_024749204.1:0-12140 GCF_018991925.1 Homarus americanus
ACAACATGTTTCACAGTCCGTCCACGGGCATTCAACATTCCATATTCGGCTTCCGAGATTTGAGATTCCTATTCCATTATCATTATCATTCTGGTTGCTGTCTCTCTCTCCTTTCGGGTCGTCACTCGGTTCACTAAGCAGAGTCACACGTCCTCCCCAGGTCGGGGAGGAGACCTCCCCGACCAGACGGCATCGCCAGCTGCGAACTCTCCTGTGATGAAGGCAGCCCAGCCAGCACCCACTGGGCCTACGTCAGGGGTACACGTTAGTCTTGTCAGAACGTCCTAGGGTGAGTTACCTACTGTGGGAAGTGTATTCATTCAGGTGTGTCCGAGAGTCAGTGTCAAGTAACGTAAAGCATAATGTATTTAGTACTGATATAATAGTGATATTAATGTGTCCATGTCATTGGGTGAATTAATAAATAGTTGTATCGAAGAGGTGTTTAACAAGTTGTCCTTTAAAGTGATATATTGTGTTGACATACGAGAGATAAGATAAGCGTAGTGACGCTGTGCAAATAACATCAGGCCACGCTACCAAGTTTCCTATCTTTACATTTCTGCTCCTATATATATATATCTTCCTCTTCTCTGTTTATTCTGTCTCTCGTACACACAGCCACACCTACAACTTGTGGTTCACCTCATCAAGTCCTAGCACACTACAACCTGTGGTTCACCTCATCAAGGCTCACAGCACCACCTACAACCTGTGGTTCACCTCATCAGGCTCACAGCACCACCTACAACCTGTGGTTCACTTCATCAAGGCTCACAGCACCACCTACAACCTGTGGTTCACCTCATCAAGGCTCACAGCACCACCTACAACCTGTGGTTCACCTCCAAAGGCTCACAGCACCACCTACAACCTGTGGTTCCCTCATCAAGGTTCACAGCACCACCTACAACCTGTGGTACACCTTATCAAGGCTCACAGCACCACCTACAACCTGTGGTTCACTTCATCAAGGCTCACAGCACCACTAAAACCTGTGGTTCACCTCATCAAGGCTCACAGCACCACCTACAACCTGTGGTTCACTTCATCAAGGCTCAAAGCACCACCTACAGCCTGTGGTTCACCTTATCAAGGGTTACAGCACCACCTACAACCTGTGGTTCACTTCATCAAGGCTCACAGCACCACCTACAACCTGTGGTTCACCTTATCAGGTTCACAGCACCACCTACAGCCTGTGGTTCACCTTATCAAGGCTCCACCACCACCACCACAGCCTGTGGTTCACCTTATCAAGGCTCACAGCACCACCTACAGCCTGTGGTTCACTTCATTAAGGCTCACAGCACCACCTACAACCTGTGGTTCACCTTATCAAGGCCACAGCACCACCTACAGCCTGTGGTTCACTTCATCAAGGTTCACAGCACCACCTACAACCCGTGGTTCACCTCATCAAGGCTCACAGCACCACCTACAGCCTGTGGTTCACCTCATCAAGGTTCACAGCACCACCTACAACCTGTGGTTCACCTTATCAAGGTTCACAGCACCTACAGCCTGTGGTTCACCTTATCAAGGTTCACAGCCACCTACAGCCTGTGGTTCACTTCATCAAGGCTCACAGCACCACCTACAGCCTGTGGTTCACCTCATCAAGGCTCACACCACCACCTACAACCTGTGGTTCACTTCATCAAGGTTCACAGCACCACCTACAGCCTGTGGTTCACCTCATCAAGGCTCACAGCACCACCTACAGCCTGTGGTTCACTTCATCAAGGCTCACAGCACCACCTACAACCTGTGGTTCACTTCATCAAGGTACAGCACCACCTACAGCCTGTGGTTCACCTCATCAAGGCTCACAGCACCACCTACAGCCTGGTTCACCTCATCAGAGCTCAGCACCACCTACAACCTGTGGTTCACTTCATCAAGGTTCACAGCACCACCTACAGCCTGTGGTTCCTTATCAGGTTCACAGCACCACCTACAGCCTGTGGTTCACCTCATCAGGCTCACAGCACCACCTACAACCTGTGGTTCACTTCATCAAGGTTCACAGCACCACCTACAGCCTGTGGTTCACCTCATCAAGGCTCACAGCACCACCTACAACCTGTGGTTCACTCATAAGGCTCACAGCACCACCACACCCGGGTTCACCTCATCAAGGCTCACAGCACCACCTACAACCTGTGGTTCACCTCATCAGGGCTCACAGCACCACCTACAACCTGTGGTTCACTTCATCAAGGTTCAAGCACCACCTACAGCCTGTGGTTCCACCTCATCAAGGCTCACAGCACCACCTACAACCTGGTTCACCTCATCAAGGCTCACAGCCACACAACCTGTGGTTCACCTCATCCAAGGCTCACGCACCACCTACAACCTGTGGTTCACTTCATCAAGGTTCACAGCACCACCTACAGCCTGTGGTTCACCTCATCAAGGCTCACAGCACCCAGCCTGTGGTTCCACTTCATCAAGGTTCACGCACTACAACCCGTGGTTCCTCATTAGGCTCACAGCACCCCTACAGCCTGTGGTTCACCTCATCAAGGTTCACAGCACCACCTACAACCTGTGGTTCACCTCATCAAGGCTCACAGCACCACCTACAACCTGTGGTTCACCTTATCAAGGCTCACAGCACCACCTACAGCCTGTGGTTCACCTCATCAAGGCTCACAGCACCACCTACAACCTGTGGTTCACCTTATAAGGCTCACAGCACCACCTACAGCCCGTGGTTCACTTCATCAAGGTTCACAGCACCACCTACAACCTGTGGTTCACCTTATCAAGGTTCGCACCACCTACAGCCTGTGGTTCACTTCATCAAGGCTCACAGCACCACCTACAACCTGTGGTTCACTTCATCTGGTTCTGCACCCTAACCTGTGGTTCACCTTATCAGGCTCACAGCACCACCTACAGCCTGTGGTTCACTTCATCAAGGTTCACAGCACCACCTACAGCCTGTGGTTCACCTCATCAAGGCTCACAGCACCACCTACAGCCTGTGGTTCACTTCATCAAAGTTCACAGCACCCTACAACCTGTGGTTCACCTCATCAAGGCTCACAGCACCACCTACAACCCGTGGTTCACCTTATCAAGGTTCACAGCACCACCAGCCTGTGGTTCACTTCTCTCACAGCACCATCACCTTGTTCCCACCTCGTTCATCCACCATTAGTGACTTACCACCAGGCTGTGTTGGTGGTTACCTGGTGTTGTGTGGAGGATCTCCCAGGCTTTACCACCACCAGGCCCACACAATCCTTGCCACCCTTACCCACCAAGCTACTCTCACTAAGCCACCCAACTATAGGATTTTACTAACAGCATCAGGGCGTCACTCGGTGCTCCCTCACCCTCAGAAGGCTAGTGGCGGAGAGTTGGCCTATCTGCGAAGGCATAGCTGGTGCAGGGAGTGTGTGAGAAAGAGAGGTAGTTAACCTGTGTTACCTCACAACATGTGATAATTGCAGGGCACCTCACCCACACCTGGGCCGGTTAGTGAGTGTCGTCACATCCAACAAGACACTTCCCCGGCATATATTCAATTAACGACGTGAGGTTATTTCTGATACATAAACAATGTTATCAATCAAGTGTGGCCCCGAGGCTCACCACTAATACTTCCTCACATTACACACTATAAAACATTTCAACAGGACGTAGTGGCAGTCATCACATTTGATATATATTTCTCTTCTACACAATAATATTTTTTTTTAAGTTTCTCACAACCGACAAAAGACAAATATGAATTATTATTTATAACGTGTGACTTCACTTGGAGCAAATTACAGTTACACACATCCTGTACACAACACACAATCTTTAACAGTTGTTGTTCCAGTGTATTGCATTGTACTATTTAGCAAAGACCTAACCTGTCGTAAAAAGTAAAAAATACACATAAAACTCACTAACACTCCCTGACCGAACCCGGCACCCAGCAAATCTTTTTCTCTGGTAAACATTCAAGCTACAGAAAACATCTCCTCTCCTCCCACAACTTAGTAACGCTCTCAATATTCCCAACTTACTATAACAAACTGAAAAACGCCACCTCTCTCCCTCTACCCATTTAGTCCCAGTTCTCTGTTTACCACATTCACGTGTCGCCCCCCCCTCTACAACATCCTTCCTCCCTATCCCTTCACTTTATTACACTCATAGTTCTCCCACATTCATGCCCCCGCCCCATCCCCACTACCACCACCAGCATCAAGAGAGGCGTTGTGGGTGGTCGTTCTGTCTTGCCCTCCATCATGAATGAAGTTGTAGCTTACTGTTGATCCCGACGCCTCGCTCCCCGTCCACCACTATACACGTCACTTCTCCGCCAGGAACAATATAACATCTTCTAAGTAACTTTATTATCACATCTTCACATAGCGTCATCCGTCCATGGTGTGTTGCACAAAGAATCAGTCGGTGGAGGGTCTGTTGTTAGCCGCGTCCTTATCTGTACCAGTGAAGAGGCAGGTCCTTATATTATGTTGTGTACTGCAGTTCAGTACCGGTATGTATGTAATGCGGACAAATAAATATGATACAGTTACTGCACTCTCCACCTGCAGACAAAAGGGACGCAATTGACCATTATTTATACTGGATATTGTAGGCCTCGCTTTCTTTATAGTCATATTTTTTCTTCAAAATATCAGACCTTTTCTGTTTCTTCATATTTCCTAACTTTCTTTATAATAAACTTATTTATGTTTTCTCTTCATTTTATTCATATTAAATTAATTTACGTTAACTTTATAATAACGATCTTATTTTTTTGTGTTTCATATTCTTCATTAGGACAAACTTAAAAATACCAACGCCCCTTACCATCCCTCCACCAATCCCCCTACCCTCATCGTCCATCCCTCACAAACATCTCCTCTCTCACTTCTACCCTTCCCCCATCCCAACAGCTGCCTACATAACCATACAACCCTCACCTACTAACACAACAGCAACAACCAGTCAAAACAACAGTGACAAATACGGCTCGTTACCCACCACTCTCTCTGCCTATCTCGGAGCCATCGTAGAGGTCTAGAGGCCATTTACCCGTCTCTATCACGTCTACCTCAACCCTACACCTTCCAAATTAAGAGATAAAACGGATCATAAGATTTGTCCCTCCGGGCTTATTACACCTTACTGCTACCTCGGGGATTATGTTACATTAGGTTAGGTTACGTTACGTTACGCTAGTGTAGTTAGGTCTAAGACACTCCCCCTTCCTCCCCAGAACAATCACGCCCACCACAGTAACAAATATTGGACAAATTCCTCCTAGCTTTACCTAGAAGTTTACTAAGTGTAAGTCTCTCTCTCTCTCTCTCTCTCTCTCTCTCTCTCTCTCTCTCTCTCTAAGTTTCTCGTGACTAACATGATCAATCAAACTATTTCTTTATAGCCCACAAGGTTTAATTAATACCTCATACAAAACAATGAAGCATGTTTCAAACAGACCTTACAGAGTTACCATGCTCAGGGCCACAGAAACAGAAACAATGGTTCTGAGTAGTCTGATCAGAATGTAACTTACTGTACATAATAATCCTTACAAGTCGAGTTATATTTGTCATCTATTATATTATATCATATCAGTAATATTTTTGGTGTAGATGTGTGGGTGAAGGAATGGGTGAGGGTTTAAGCCGTGAGCAGCTGTGGCAGTTGACGTAGTTAAGAGTTTGTCACTATAGAATGCATGTATCTTAGTGTGCCATGCAGGCTGAGTACTTCCATGACACACATATACCATATCACTATCTTTTAATGGTGAAGCGTGTAATATACGAGTGTCTTCAACAAACACAACACTGGCCCCATCGAGTCGAAATTAATAACAAATATTACTTGAAATAACTAGCCACTGAAAAAATTACGTGTATTGTTCCTTAACCCGACCTCAGATCTCTCACTAACATAAGAAATTCATCTTCCTCAAACGAATTATCAAGACACGTGTTTAACCTCAAGATGAAATAAGTTGGAGGTAATCTTCAGGTGATCCATAATGTTTATTAATAGTTCTCTCACGTGTTCTTACTCCCTCTAACACTAGCTTATTTCTTCTCGTTCCGTTACTTCCTTTATTTACTCTCTTCTCTTTTTCCTCCATTATTATCTCACCTGTATATTACCTGTTATTCTGCAGTCTGTCTTTCCACTTCCTGATTCGCTGTATCTTTGCCGTCCCTTCCTCCTCCTCCTCCCTATACTCGTTTTGGAAGAGTTTACATCCACCGTTTATTACAGACGTTCTCTCCCCTTCGCCCTGTTTACGTTCCTTACCTGTCCCCCATCCCCGGAAAATTAACAACGTCACTCGGAAAATAAACAAGTATCACATTCCTTCGGTTTAAACACCCGTGTGAAAAACAAAAATATAGAACAATAAAAAAATTCGAAAGACAATCCGAACCCAAACAAAAACTAAACAAAACAAAAAGACGATCAAGCAACATTCTCCTCTCTCTCTCTCTCTCTCTCTCTGGATCATTTTGAAGATTAGGCACCCCAACTTATTTCTACTGAGGATTAAAACTCACAAATGATACTCAGTGGATTAGGTTAGGTTAATGTTAACGTTGATTATGTTAAATTAGTATTAACGTTAGGTTGGGTTAAGGTTAAGTTTGCGTTAGTTGGGTTAGGTTAGGTTCCGTCATTGTTAACATTTGATTAAGTTAGGTTAGGTTAGGTTAGAGTAGTATTAGGTTAGGTTAAGTTAGGCAAGACTAGTATTGGTTAGGTTAAGTTAATTAACATTTGGTTAGGTTAGATTAGGTTAAATTAGCGTTGTGTTAGGTTAAGATGTTTTAATCATCAAGTAAAATAAGCTAGGGTGCCTAATCGTCACGTGATCCTCTGTTTTTCCGTCACAGATTGTTGATGTTCTTTAAAACGTCCGAACCACTGGCCCAGCCAGGAGTTTTACGGGTAAACAGAGACATTGGTAGGAGACAAGGCAGGGTGATGTCTCTCAGTCACGGTAGAGGTAACATCAACAGCAGTGCGGGCGCCAGCTGATCCGTGAAGAAGATAAAGATAAGGAGAGATGCAAATAAACGCGCTAATATATGGCGATAATATATGAAGTGAACGACCTCAGTCCTAGATTTTCTTTTAATTTTAAGTTAATGAAGACGACTTGGTGAAATAAACGTACACAGAGCTACAAGCCATAAATACACACCCAACATACACGTTCATCAATATTTGCATATCATTATTATTAGTAGCAATAATAATAATAATAATAATAATAATAATAATAATAATAATAATAATAATAATAATAATAATAATAATAATAATAATAATAATAATAATAATAATAGATAATAAAAATAATAATAATATATTGATAATAAGTAAAAATAATACGAAAACAATAATAATAATAACGAAAATAATAATAATAATAATAATAATAATAATAATAATAATAATAATAATAATAACAATAGTAATATTATACTATTACTACTACTACTACTAATAGTAGTAGTATCATGATGTCTCTAATATTCTCAGGACAGTAACACAACAGCACCTGCTTCACTGTTGTTAACAAATATAGCTCTGACCAGTATGGTAGTGTTCAGCAGGAGGCGAGAGATGAGTGGCGGCCATAGTGGGTTACCGCCAGCTGGCATAATAACCACCAGCCTTACTTCCTCCTGCCATACACACACGGGCTCTAATTCCTACAAAAGATATATATATATATATATATATATATATATATATATATATATATATATATATATATATAAAATTTTAGAAGCGTTGACAACAAGGTGTGTAAATGTTTATCCTGCAGCAGAGGGGTAGAAGTAATGTTTGTTTTATCCATCACTAGCCAGCAGGAGATGCGAACATCAAATTCCATTAGACCGCCATCATATTACTAAGTCCCCATGAAAAAAATATATGAAACAAATATACTTGAAATAAATATTAATTATTTACTTTAACAAACAACAAACATGAATGTAGAACATCTATAAAACAACATTCACAACCTTCAAATAATGAGTCTGGTCACTATCACAGTCCTGCATAGCATCACCGCTAAACTGGCCCCCTCGCGGGTCAAAGTGTAAAAATTTAAAAATTTGCATCACAACCTCTTCGTCACTCAGCATGTGACATGACCCGGCCAGCTCTTCCACAGTTACCAGCTTCAGTAATTGACTCAAGGTCCTCCTGCACGCCAGCTGCAGCAGACTTACGCTTAAGAAGGTCAAGCATCATAGACTCAACTGTACGATGAGTCTTGGTGTGTGGTGGCACTTGACCTTGTGCCACACAAGTCCAAAGATGAAGTGCCTTCGTTGGGTCATTTTAAGCAATAAAGGCAAGGGTCATCCTGGGCAACCTCAAAAGAATGTAAAATGATCATCAGGCCAGCTGTCACCCTGTCTGACTTAAGCTCGAATCAGACGTAAGTTCTTCACTGCCTTTCGGACTTTCCTAACTAAAAGGAAAAGACTGAAAAAAAAAACATTCCCTGCCTCCTGGTTTATCCACCGTTTTGTTTTTTGTTTTTTGGGGGGGGGGGTTGTAACTTAATACTATCGATTTGGCGAATGTTTTTTTTTTCAGCCAATCGGACTAACATACAGGGTAGAACCTGTACAAGCCAGCTTTGACTGAGCGGGCTTTGACGACAGAGCGCGCGCGCAAAAAAAACAAAAAGACATGTTCACCTGAAGATTAACCTCCCTAACGCTACCTGGAAGTTAGGTTATCGTTAGGGAGGTTAATCTTCACATAAAATAAACTGGATTACCTAATCGTCAGTCCACGATAAAAGTATAAGCAATCAAGAGATATGTAGTGCAACAGTGAGCTGAAAAATCCTGCCGTGATGGATGGATGACCGGCAGCCCACATAAAGTAACACACTCTCTCTCTCTCTCTCTCTCTCTCTCTCTCTCTCTCTCTCTCTCTCTCTCTCTCTCTCTCTCTCTGTGTGTGTGTCCACTTCGGCAAAATGCGGGGTGCAGGACAGCGTGTCGTTTAGAAGAGTAACAATGGCAAGGAACATTAATCTGGCTGTGGTTACTCCCTCTTAAACTCTGGTCCTCCTGACGCCGTACACAGCCCGCCTGGGTAACACACCACCGCGATAACCAGCTATAATGGCTTGGTAAGGCTGCCTGGCTGGTCCAAGCAGTCACAGCACGTCCACAACCAGACAGCTAGGCCTTCATCTAGCCAGTAATCCAGGGGGTGATGATGTAGTTGTGTGGGGGCGTAGTTTACATACCAATTAACCTAAGGCCCGAGCTCTACTACTGTGGGGGGGTGTGGAAGCCTGGCGTATCGAAGGGGAGAGAGAGAGATGCAGGCCGTGATGGGGGGAGGGGGTTCCTTCTCGGTCTACTTTATTTACAAGATTCGAAATATGAGGGGGAGAAGGGAATAAGGACTCGACATTTAGCGATTGAATTAAACTTCATTTTCTCTTTATTTCAACAATAAAAACAAGTATTTGCCTTTACTCAAATATTTGTTTCACGAAAGTATACAGAATCCAACCTTGACCAGTATTCTTCATTGTGATCCTCTTATATCCTGACGTCAACCACCATGTCACCTTGGCATCTCGTTCATATCTCTCATGACTCCCCCAGTCCCGCCACCCCTGGCTCCCAGGCCGCCAGCGGCGTGGGCCGTCCATCAAGCCAGTTATCGACTGGAGGTCATGCCTTGGAGGGCGTACACGGCCAGATTCCGGCGATAATCCCCAGCAGGCATGACGTGTCCAGGACGGCCTCCTCTGTGCTCACGCCGCCATCCACACCTCACACACCACCAGCAACACTTTATTCCCCCAAGGTTCCTCAAGCACCACCACCACACGCGATACATATATTATACTTCAAACATAAGTAATATACACATCTCACACTCCACGTAATTACACAAATACTAAACACAAACGATGCTCAACATCACCCTAAACCAACACCTTGAACTGACCCCAAAATATTATTATGATTCAGCATTTTATGATAAAGTGACAAAGTAGATGAAAACTCCCCCTTGTGGGCCGCATTTCACTCTCCCGTCAAAAACTGAAGGTCTCTGTGTAACCTTTTTTGTTAAATGGGATCCCAGTTCACGTGAAGATTAGGCTCCCCAGTTTATTTAACATGCTTAAATATTCTAATGATAACCTAAACAAATTCTACCTAACCCAACTAAACCAGGAAGCGTTTCAGTGGCCAATCATCATGTGAAATATGCTGTAGTTCCTGATTTTCACCTGATCCGGCATCACATAAAATCTTATCTACTTGTGTTGACTACTAATAAATATATAAATGACCAGACATGATTTCTTTGTACACTGACAGGATCTAAAGCCGTAACAGACAGTACCCACACATATGACCATACACGACTTCCGGCTACTAACAAAACCAAATCTCTCGCCCATTGAACACTTGGACTGTGATAACACAAGCCTTTCACTGTATTTGGTAAGTGAGCGTCTACACGTTGACACAAAATTACAGGAACCACAGACTATCTCCCTCTCACTCATTACACTTGTGGTTAAACACACACACACACACACACACACACACACACACACACACACACACACACACACACACACACACACACACACACACACACACACACACACACACACACACACACACACACACACTTCATCCTTGACCACCGAAGGTCAAGACGTGCCTGTGCTCTCTCCAGGGCTGCGGATCAACTGACAAGTCCCAGACGCATTCCACCTGAACCTCCCCACCGGAATATCAACAAGTTCGCTAGGTGTTTTTCATTTAGGAAAGGAATGGAACCAGTGTTAAACAGGGTGGTGGTGGTGAACAGTGTCTTGAGTCAGTGAGAACAACTCAGCAGTGGCAGTGGTACCAAGTTGACCTTCACACGGTGAAGTCCCAGGTACTCAGTGATAACGGCCCGACCCTAACAGCGATGTGTTAATCCGTCTACGATAGGAAGGCCTGGGACCACCTCACAGAACACCGTCTGTGGGGAACTACTACACCACGTGAGGCCCTCATAACATCATCTGTAGGGAATTACTACACCACGGGCCCCTCATAACACCATCTGTGAGGGAATTACTACACCACGTGAGGCCCTCTCATATCATCTGTGAGGGAATTACTACACCACGTGAGGCCTCATAACACCATCTGTAGAATTACTACACCACGTGAGGCCCCTCATAACACCATCTGTGAGAATTACTACACCACGTGAGGCCCCGCATAACACCATCTGTGAGGTGCTACACCATGAGCCTCTTCACATCATGAGGAATTACTACACCACGTGAGGCCCTCATCACCATCTGTAGAACTACTACACACACGTGAGGTCCTCCTAACACCATCTGGAGGGAGTTACTACACTACATGTTTGCTGTTCAACACCTACATTAATCTGATGTTCACTGTGTGTTCCTTCACCTTTCTCTAATGAAGGCTTTTGTTAAACCACCAATGTATGTAATAAGTCATTTATCCAATGTATATTTTCAGCCTTCGGGCTGCGAACTTTCAAATTCAATTATTATTATTATCCACACACACACACACACACACACACACACACACACACACACACACACACACACACACACACACACACACACACACACACACACACACACACACACACACACACACACACACACACACACACACACACACACACACACACACACACACACACACACACACACACACACACACACACACACACACACACACACACACACACACACACACACACACACACACACACACACACACACACACACACACACACACACACACACACACACACACACACACACACACACACACACACACACACACACACACACACACACACACACACACACACACACACACACACACACACACACACACACACACACACACACACACACACACACACACACACACACACACACACACACACACACACACACACACACACACACACACACACACACACACACACACACACACACACACACACACACACACACACACACACACACACACACACACACACACACACACACACACACACACACACACACACACACACACACACACACACCACTC
>NW_024749205.1:0-1852 GCF_018991925.1 Homarus americanus
TTCGGAGGAATGTTTGTTTAATATTTATCCTGACTGTGATACAGCCGAAAATAGATCAACCAATCATAATCACCTTTACATGCAGACTGACTTTACCAAGTAGCTAGGCAATATTACGAATACGAGACCCAGGGTGGGGTCAGTGCATTTTTGGTTAACTGTACATCTTTAGTTGCCGGGTTGTTTTTTTTTCTTTCTTGGTCCACTTGAAAATGAATAATCAAAGAAACCAAAAAACATATACTTGCATATTTATTTGTGATAAATCTTCAATAATTTCTTGGATAGAAAGACAGTATTCAGATATGAATGATATATAATTCATATTTTATATAAAGTAAGAATCTCTGGCTTCGATCATGTTGTTTAACCTACGAGGCATAGATGTTTCCAAACAAGTCTCGTCCAGCTGGCCTTCCAAGTTGTTCCCAGGAGTGCAATGTACTGTATTTCCATGCCATGGGTACTCATCGTCTCTGTCATCGCTGCCTTTTGAAAAACGAATAAATTTTAAATAAACTTTAAAAGTATAATGCACGCTATTTGGACTTGAACTCATTATATGATTCGAAATATGATTTGAATATAAAAAAAATAACGTCGCAATCACGTTTACCAACTCTATCATACCAACAGGAGAAATAGTAGTTCATTTTGAAATCCAGCGCACCCAGGGGTAAAAATAATTTATAGTCTGACTGAACATGTATGATAAACGTTTTGTGGGGTTCACTTACTGATTTGAATATGTTTTAATAAGTAAGAACAACCCGGGACGTCCAGGAAAAGTAAATAACGCGTTCCAGATAATGGATGTCTGGCTACTTCACGTTTGAGAGTTATTGTAGCCATTGGTGTGTATTTATTTCTTCAATAACTATACTATGAATAATAATATAAATTACAAAATTAGGATACTTCGCATCTCTAGAGTTAACTATTTACTAACTGCAAAAGTGAGAATATAAAACGCTTAAGAATGTAAAACTTGTATCCACAAATAGCCAAGAAATTTTTACTTACCTCTTAGATGCACAGCTGTATGATCTTCATATACTTATTGCTTATTTAAAGAAAACTGATAATTTTATTTATTTCTACAGCTGTGAGCCGGGTCAACAGCTTGTAGACCACAGATGCCAAGATGTGGATGAATGTGTTTTCCAGCCTTGTCTACATGGAGGCACCTGTTTCAATCTAAGCCCTGGTTACCACTGTGTGTGTGGTCCAGCCTACACGGGAGACAATTGTGAATGGACCAAACTGCCCCTCGACCGTCACCCTCTTGCAGCACCAATAGCCATGGCAGCTCTTACACTCTCTGTATTAATGTTTATTGGTAAGTCTTGTAATTTATCACGTTTTTCTTCGGCCAGTTTGGTTTCAGCAGCATTATTTGTCTCATATGTCGTCTGTGTTACAGTGCAACTGGTTAACGGGACTATCATTAAAATTTTCACCTCTCTATAAAATTTTAGACAAACTGAGAGAGAGGTCTACTGAACAATGCAAATCTATATATTTATTATTCAATCTTTTTGCGTATGAGTGTACTCGTAACTGTAGGCGATAGGTTTATGATTATGACAAACATTTGGTATACTTTAGATAAATTTGTTCTTGCAACTGAGGCGTATGAGTAAAAGTGAGGGAAGTGTGTGGTGATAAGGGTAAGGTCTGTGTAGAAGGGGTAGGGAGAATAACACACAGAGGATGGAGTTAGATTTTAAAGAAAATTACGTCTTATAAGTTGATATCAATTAAGTGCATCTTGCACGAAGAAGGAAGGCAACCACGAAAATGGAAAAAGAGTTGGTATCAGTTGTTACGCCGTCTCTTAATTTACTTTAAT
>NW_024749206.1:0-13815 GCF_018991925.1 Homarus americanus
TAAATTAACTACTGTAGATGAAGGAAAAGTTTCATTATTTTCTTATTATTATTTTCTGTAAGTTTTGTTTAGATAATAATAAAAATAATAAGCCAGTCCAATTTGTCATTCTAAATAAACTATATTTTATTTACGAGTTTCATAAAGATAACAAAATAAGTTCTAGTCGATAGTATTCCTAGAGAGAGAGAGAGAGAGAGAGAGAGAGAGAGAGAGAGAGAGAGAGAATCGTACATATAATCGCTACAGAATTAAGAAGAGGGAGTAACGCTATTGCATGTTTTCAAGTCTCGTGGTAGTATATGTGTCTTAAACTGTATACATAAAGTCAGCATCATCTCTTTTAATGTCATGGAGCTGTGATTGTCTGTTACCTGCCGACACACGCGTTTAAACCTGATGGATCATGTACCCACAGGAGGCAGGATGGAACAGGATGGAAAGGGTGGGAGAGGAGGAGGTATCGTGCTTCCCCATCCCTCGCTGACAACTGATTCATAAGCCAGTCATACGCCCTCAGCTCTCTTCATTTTACCGGTCTCATTTGAATATAAATTGTGCCCGTGTGTGAGGCAGAGGGTAGTGGTAGAGTGTGTGTGTGTGTGTGTGTGTGTGTGTGTGTGTGTGTGTGTGTGTGTGTGTGTGTGTGTGTGTGTGTGTGACAGAAAAACACTCACTTAAACTCTACAGTATTTTTATAGATGTATTAAGTAAAGACACAAGAATAAACAAAGAAAATTATCAGATTAAGATGAAAATCGTAATATTTTCCATTTCAGTCTAAGTCTTCGGTCGGTAATAACATAATTTTCCCTTAACAAGTAACTCCGTTTTCTTTTTCCTATGCCTCCTACATCTCTATTCCCCTCTCATGCTGCCTACGACCCTTGCTTCCTTTCATACTTCCCTCCCTCTCTCTTGTTTCTAAAATTTGTATTCCTCCACCTACTAATACACCCCCACCACCACCCACCTCTCCCACCAACCACTCTTCCCCCCTCCCCCACCCGCCCCCTACCACACAGTGTGCCGGGCTGCATCAGTGGTAGTAGAATTTCCTAAGCTGTTAACCACTTGCAATATTCGTTGAGAAAAACTCTTTTTTTTATGGTGGGGGAGCATTTTGCTATTTTGTTGTTCATTGACTGAGTATGGCCATAGTAATCTGGGGAAGACAGAGCAGACCGGGAATAAGATTGTTTTAAATAACATAAAAAACAGATTAAATTCTACCATATATGAATTAGTTTCCAGTATTTTTTATCATGAAAGATTGTAAATAACAATTGGATTATTGACAAAGAAAAATATTGAAGTGTTTTAATGGTCTTGTGAAAGTTAAGGGGAATAGGTATGTATGTAGATGAAGATATGTTAATGAGTAGTTTTTGCTAGAGAACCTGAAAGAACATATAGAGAAATTATGTAGTTTAGTGACTTACATATTCAACTGGGTGTTGGCTCTCTTAACGGCGATACTGGTGCCAAAATGTACGCATGATTTTTCCTGTAGTGTCCGTGGGGATATACAAACATACAGACGGATTAAAAACAGGTATTTTATCGTTCCTGTAGGTGGTAAGGTAAAAAAAAATAAACACTCGTAAGATGGTTAGCTGCTGAGGGAAAACTAAAAACAAACTTGGGTCAAAATACACTGAAACAAGACTAGTACAGGGAAGACGTTCAGGAAGCGAGGCGGAACAAGCTAAGGATGGACCCTGTTAATCCACGTAGTAGCCTTAACAGGGGATAGATTAAGGAAGGAAGGAAGGAAGGAGGTTTGAAGGATATATAAGATTAGGATGGGAGTGGTGGGTGAAGTGAAGGAGTGTGTGGTGAGAGGGTCTGGACAGGTCGGTAGGATAGATGGCCAAAGACTAACCGTGAATAACTGAGATGAACGGGCATGACAGTGTGGCAAGATCCAGTGACAGCATGATAGAGTCGCCCTCTGAGTGCAGTAGACGATCCCAGTGAGTACGGTATCTTAAGCTCTAGAGTAATATTTCATTGTACTCAAATAGCCTGACAAATAAGGTATCTAAACCCCTTTAGTACGATGCCAACCCCTGAGTACAGTGGAATAGTCCAATGAGTAAGGATAATTTTAATCCATTGAGTATGTTAACTTAATCCATGGGCGATGACTGTGTTAATCCTATGAATATGTTATCTTAACCCAGTAAGTGCTAGATTAATTCATCGTTCTGAAGGGGTTAAGTCATCATCCTCAAGGGGTTAGTCACCGTTCTTAATAATAATAATAATAATAATAATAATAATAATAATAATATTATAAACGATTTAAACTATTCTTCTTCTTCCACTTGTTTACCTGAGTTATCTTTAGTGACTCTCTTATCTGTTATTCTTTTACATTTTTTCTTATTTCCTGACACTTATCATGATAATTACTTTAGAGAAAATGTGGCGTGCGTGTGTGCGTGTGTGTGTGTGTGTGTGTGTGTGTGTGTGTGTGTGTGTGTGTGTCCAGGACTTTACATCCTCACATAACTCATGTTTGAGGAGGAGGAAGATGAAGAAGAGGAGGAGGAGGACGAAGAAGAGGACGAAGAGGAGGAAGAAGACCGCGTACCTCACAAACCGCACTGACTGGACTATCTACACGTGTGAGTGACCAACTGACCATGGAAGTAGGTGAGTGACTCCTTTAGTCAAGCAGAGGGAGAAGGGGAGGAAGATAAACAGTGATCAACAGCGAAAAACTTCATTGGTTCGATAGGTCCTCCTACAGCTATGAGGTCGAGGTTTAATGGCATCTGAAGGGAGCTGTGCTAATTGAGTGTTACTCTTTATTGGCTTTATAACCTGAGTCGGGCTTGTTGCGTACAAGATCCACTCGTATGTGGGTAAAGCTGGTCGCTGATTGGTTCATACACGACCGTGATGTCAACTTGTGTCCGCCCCACTCTCTGGTAAAGTAAGATTTTCTGTTAGGTTAGGTTAGAGTGGGTACGGCTCTTGTCTCTTGACCTGAGGGTCGCTAGTTCAATCCGTCATCCCACCACACACACACACACTCAGCTTTTTTTTCTCTCTCTCTCAGCATAGTTATTTTAGGAGAAATGACTGAGTGTAACCTAAAAAAAAAATCTAAATTATATGTGAATACCAGTTCTGAATTTTAACTTGTGTAGCTATGACGTTCTGAACTCACATAGTACCACTAGCAGTTATGGAAATCAATTAATTTTTCTCAAAGGTTTCATGGAACAACTTTTTTTTTCTCGGGTTTATTTAAAAATAATTACTCGTGATATCTATTTTTCACATCAGTTTGTTTCAGTTTATTCTGATATATATTCGTATTTATTTTATTTTATTTTATATGCTATTTTTTATTATTTTTATATATATTTTGTCTTCAATTTTTATTCATTAATTTTTTCTCCGTCGGTTATTCACTATTTTTTATTATTTTTCTTTATTTTTTCTTTCCTGGTTATACATATTTTACATCTAATAATATCCTTCTACTCTTCATTCTTGGTTATTCACGTTATATTTACATTAATTTCCTTCCATTCTTTCATTTTTTCCTAGTTAAAGACGCGTTTTTTCCCATTTACGTTTATCCAGTAATTTATTCATATCAAAGCTGTTTTTCCCCAATTTGTACTTTTCTTCCTCACAAAACATTCTCAAACTTGTCCCCAGTTCATACAGTTATTTATGTCTGTATAATCTGTAATTTTCAACACATATTTCTTGCTAGTAAATCATGAATGTTAAACGTCTTGTCAATTATTTTTTTTGCTTCAGTTAATGGTTTCCTAAAATGTATATATAATATCTATATTTTTTTATGGAGTCTTTTCCGTATATTTGGGTCATATACTCTCTCTCTCTCTCTCTCTCTCTCTCTCTCTCTCTCTCTCTCTCTCTCCACCCATGCAAGTACATAATTAATATTTTATACTGCAGCGTAGACCATAACTTACAAAACCATTGAAGCGTTGGAATGTAAAGTACAGGACATATATTGAACTTTCGTGTGTGAGCAGTTTAGAATGGGTCAATGTCATGAACGTGAGCACTGGTGTGTGTGTGTGTGTGTGTGTCTGTGTGTGTGTGTTTTGTGTGTGTGTGCGTGTGTGTTAGCGTTACTGGGTCACTCGGTTAACGTTAAAAGCTGTCAGTAAAAAAAAAAACGAAGAAAAACAGTAAACATTCAAACACTTTCTGGTAATATTCTCAGTGGTTATAATGAGAACCGGTCTTGAGTGAAAGAGAGAGAGAGAGAGAGATGCACAGGTAGACAGGAAGAGCAACATAGGTAGATATCAGAGAGAGAAAAAGAAAATACGAAGAAAGCAGTAAGAAGGGCGAAAGAAAAAAATGAAAGAAAACAAAAGATTAACAAAATTAAACTCTCCAGGTGCTTGATCTGAGACAAATTGTTACAAACGCCATTAAATATGTGGGATTGGCTTACTCACATTAGGAACAATTCAATGAAACTTGGAACCTTCCCTTCCCTTTCCTCCCCCCCCCCCAAAAAAAAATCCCATATAAATCTGTTTTTCTATCTTTCTTTCTCTCTTTTTTTCTCATTTTTGTTCTTTTCCTCAGTTATTGTTTTTCTTTTCTCTGATTTTTCCTTCTCTATTTTTTCCTTCTTTCTCTCTATCTCTGTGTTTTTTTCTTCACTTTTTCTGCCTCTCCTCGTTCTTCTCCTTTCATCTTTTATTCTATTTCTCTCTTGTTTGTTTTTTATATTTCATTTTTACGACGTTCAATATTTTTCTCCCTTTCTTTTTATTCTTTCTCCTCTTCCCTCTATCTTGCGCCTGTTAATTTTGTTTTCTCTCCAGTTATCAATTCTCTAACTCATTTTTTGCCTCTTGTCTCCATCCTGTCTTCCTTCTCGTTCCACCAAATCTTCCTCCTCTTCCTCATACTGCTCTTGCCGCTGATCTTCCTCCTCCTCTTACATTTTCTGTTTCTCCTCCTGCTCCATCATCTGTTTCTCCCCCTCTTATTCTATCTTCCGTTTCTCCTCCTCCTCCGTACACAAGCCTCAACGCCTCCGTCAGCTGGTGGTAGGTCTCTGCAATTTCTCGTCCTGAAACACACGACAAATATCCACGGAGCCTCATCATAGCGACCACCACTAGCGCCCTGAAGTCCCTCTCCCCCTCTCTAACCCTCTCCCTAGCCCTTTCCCCTCTCTAACACTCTCCCTAGCCCTCTCCCCTCTCTAACCCTCTCCCTAGCCCTCTCCCCTCTCCCCCATCAGTCTAGCCCTCAATACTAGCCCCTCTTACTTCCTCAGCACTCTCCATAACCCTCTCCAAAACCTCTCTATAGATATGACTTGTCCCTCTCTCCATCCTCACTCTAGCCCTTTCCCCAGCCCTTATTCTAACCCCTCTTCTCAGGCCTCACTTTTTCCTGTAGCCCTTCTCTCACTCCTCATTTTACCCCTTTTCCACAGCCCTGTTTCCCCTTCACTCAGCCCTTTCTTTCCCTTATCCCTCTCACTTCCTTTCCTTAGTCCTTAACCCAGGTCGCCTCTCTCTCTCTCTCTCTCTCTCTCTCTCTCTCTCTCTCTCTCTCTCTCTCTCTCTCTCTCTCTCTCTCTCTCTCTCTCTTTACAGTTCCTCCAGCCCTTTTCACCCTTAACCTCTTCGTAGTCTTCTCCTCGCCCTCTCTGGGTCTTGCTAATCTCGAGCTTTTGATAGATTTAAGAGTAAAGAATAACCCCTCTAACAGGCCTCGTGTCTAGTCGTTGTTTATTGAGTATTATGTAGATTCTGGTCGTGCGTAGTGAGGGTGGACATCAAACTACAATGGCACATCGACTTGGTTCACTTTCAGCTGACCGTCGCTCCTCTGTTCAAGGTTTTTTTTTATTTTACTGTACTAAACTATACGACGTAACCTAATGCAGCGTTTGACACGAGTTGTACATCATTATGTTCCCTCTATGTAAAGATAAAAGACTTTTTTTATCGGATTATTGCCGACCAGAGGTGTGCTGTGGCTGAGTAGATACAATTCTCGCTTCATATTCCTAGGATTATTGGTTTGCACTTAGTGGATTCCCAGTTCACCCATCTGTGAATTGGTACCTAACTTTGCATCTGGGGAAAGTGGGTGATTTTTAGTATACAGTGCCGGCCATGATGGTTCTTTCGTGCTAAAAAAAAATAGGATTAGTTATTAGTGTGTTGTATCCGTGCTGTTATTTTTACCCCCAGTGAATATTTTGAACATAGAGAGAATAAGACAATAAATGAATATATAAAACACAATACATATATGAAGAAGAATCGTGAGTTCTGTGTTTAGTTCTCTCGTGTGTTCAGAGTCATGTAGCGTAGGAGACCGTCCAGTTGTACCCGGTAAAGTTCCCTTGTAAAGTTTAGGGCAAAGTTAAAAAACATTAAGTTAATAATTATGCTATTTATTTATATTTTACAGTGTTATTATTTATATGATAGTTCTTATTTACAGTCAAGTTTAAATTTAAAAAAAAATATATAAAAATGTATATAAATTATCACTTTATCGAAATTTTATCTAAATTACCTGATATATTAATTTATTTATCGCCGGAAGCTTTTAGTTCGGTGGTCTGTGTGTGGGTTTTATTTTACCAGTATATCAATTACTAGTGTTTATCCCTACTGTAGCGGCAGAAGTTCATGAGAGACCTTTAATGGCTCAATTTGTCGGCTTATTTGTCTCGTATTTTTCTGTCAATAGTTCAGAATTAGTAGACCGAGTACTTTATATCGATGACTGCACCTTCGACTATGACAATTTATTTTTGTATTATTTTGTTTTCATTTCTTTTTTTGTGTGTGTTTAGTCTCTCTCTCTCTCTCTCTCTCTCTCTCTCAATTATTCCACACGTCTCACTCTTAACACTTTACCTCTTCCTTCCCCTCCAACCGTACTTTTCCTTTCACTTCTTTCCTGCTCTCTGCATCCCACACACACACACACACATCAACAAGGGACACAACTTTTTATGACAGTTACCCCTTCCAAAAAATATATATTGTTTTCTTTCTCTAATAGGAGGGCCAACAGGGGAGGAATGGTAGGACAATGGGAGGGAAGGGGTGGGGTAAAGGAAGGGAGGGGTATGAGAGAGAGAGAGGAAGGGAAGGGAAGGGAGTTGGTGCCGTCAGGTTAACCCATCTTTTCAACATTGAATTTTTACAATTTTTTTCCTAACTATTGAAGAGATTTATCGAACAGAGCAATTCAACTCAGTCTGCACCGGAATCAATGATCATTTGCATCTCTTGGCCATCAGACTCCTTCCTTCTACGATAAGTCTTTTTCTTTAGCGATTTTGTTCACTTTTTTGCAAAATGTACAAAAGGCAAAAAGAAAATTAGTTGGAGATGAAGAAATAATTTAGAGTTTGGCTGGTGGCGAGATAGTTCCCCAGACAGACAGACAGACAGACAAACAGACAGGCAGACAGACGTATCAATCAATTCTCTAAAAAGTTATATAAACGTCGAAGAATATCACATCATATCTACAATCCGAATAGAATGAGAAACTTAGCTTAAATACTGCCAAGATCCTATACACAGCATTAATACAGTACACCTCTATGCACAACAGGCAGAATTTACCCTCTCACCTTGCAGCTGGTCACCCTGGGACGAATAGCTTCTCCTTGTTTTGGCTCCTACCCAGCTTGGGACAAGAGAGATATCTTCCTCCTCTAAAACTGAAAGATTTTTTATTTTTATCCGTATGTGGCTTGTCTTGTTGCCTCACACGTACCTAACACAAGGCATATGTTCATAATTTTTGGGTGGAGACTCTCTATGTTGTGTTGTTGTGTTGTATTGTGTTGTGTTGTGTTGTGTTGTGTTGTGTTGTGTTGTGCTGGGGTGAAGTAGAGAGTGAGGTTGTTCCATCACGCTAGGGCGAAGGAGTGAGTGAGGATGCTGTGTTCCATTACACTAGGGTGAAGGAGGTATTAAACCTGGTGCCTCACGATAGGGTGAAGAAGGAATTCCATCTGAGGGTGTTTTGGTCCATCACGCTAGGGTGAAGGAGGGAATAAGGGAAACTTCAGATCGTTAACCGTAACGCTTGGAAAGTAAAGTTTAGAGAAGCGACAACTTTTTTACCCCTTTACTCAATCACTTTAAAAGGATGGAAGGATGAAGGAGATGAGGAACTCGGTCTTCAACTTTAGAGAGGAGGAGGATGAGGAGAAGGAGACGAAGGAAGATGAAAATGAGGAGGATATGCCTTGGAAAAGAGAGGAAGAAAGAGGAAGAGGAGGAGGAAGAGAAGGGGGGAAGGAAGGGAAGGAAGAGGGCAAGTAGGAGGAAGAGGAAGAGGAGAAGAAGAAGAAGAAGTAACAGTAGGAGAAAAAACGGAGGAACAGGAGGAGGAGGAAGAAGAAGAAACGAAGGAAGAAGAAAAAGAAGAAAAAGAGGAAGAAGAAGAAACAGTAGGAGGAAAAGGGGAGGAAGGAAGAAGAAAAAGAGGAATAGAAACAGGAGGGAAAATCAGGTAGAAGAGCAGAATAAGCTAGAAGAAGATGAGGAGAAGGAGGAAAGGAGAAATAGGAAAGAAAAGGAGCGTGCTAGTGGGATCTCTCTTGAAGGACACCTGTATCAATCTCTCTCTCTCTCTCTCTCTCTCTCTCTCTCTCGGCGAAATAGGATCGGAATAGGTTCCTTATGAAGTATAATTGATCGGTTCTCCCTATTACTTGGCGGTTTCGAACCTATTGTGAAGTATATATTGATCCTGGGTATTACTTAGTTATAACAAAGGCCCCCAACACACCTTAATACATATCCTTCTTGGTCGACACACCCAACACACCTTAATACATATCCTTCTTGGTCGACACACCCAACGCACCTTAATACATATCCTTCTTGGTCGACACACCCAACACACCTTAATACATATCCTTCTTGGTCGACACACCCAACACACCTTAATACATATCCTTCTTGGTCGACACACCCAACACACCTTAATGCATATCCTTCTTGGTCGACACACCCAACACACCTTAATACATATCCTTCTTGGTCGACACACCCAACACACCTTAATACATATCCTTCTTGGTCGACACACCCAACACACCTTAATACATATCCTTCTTGGTCGACACACCCAGCGCACCTTTTTTAACTATCTTCCTATTCGTGAACAAATCTTTACAATCAAACATTTAACAATTCCACTAAGAAACTTCAACAAACTTTCAAGTACTTTTTTTTTCTATTATAATTTTGTTGTTCTCGTACTATAACCTCCAAAGCTTCTTTATTTACACCTTCTCCCTCCTCAGACGCAGTATGACTGAGTACTGAGCCGTCGTCAAATTCGTACACACTTTAGACAGTTTGAACCTTCGTGAAATCATAATCTAATAACTTTCTGGGATTTGCTTCTGAAAATTTTTGCCTTATCTCGCCTTAAGAATTCAATTTCTAGAAGTTTCGAATGAGTATTTATCTGTCCAGGGCTGATTACTGCGTCTCTCTCTCTCTCTCTCTCTCTCTCTCTCTCTCTCTCTCTCTCTCTCTCTCTCTCTCTCTCTCTCTCTCTCTCTCTCAGAAAGTCATGTCACCTCAATATTGAACTGACAGCATCACTGTTTTTCACTGCTGAGTCAACTAGTTTGTAAACAGATGTGAATAAATGGTGATAGAGATGATGATGATGATGATGGTGATGATGATGATGATGATGATGAAAAACAAGAAGAAAAACAAAATGAAGATCCAAAAGAAAAACAAAAACTGAAAATCAAAACGCACATCTAATCCTATATATATAAATATATACTTTAGAATATAAAAATTTCCTCAATGTAAATTTATTCTTTAAAAAAATAATCCCCTTTTTTTAGAAACCTTCGAATAATTATTTTTCCTTCAGTTATAATCTCTTAATAAACGATGTAAATAAAGTTAAATATTTATTTCTTCATAATTAACACTAAATAACGCACCAATACCGTATCCTCTCACACTGTAAGGTTATTTTAGAACAAATTTTTAATCTGTTTACGTTTTGTGGAATATATCTCCCTCCCCCCCCCCGCCTGTTTTGGTCTTGTATACAGCGGGTTATTAACGTGTATCATACAAGCTTTGATCTTAGTGATAACAGGTGACCAGAGAAGCAATAAATGTTGTTAAAAATGATCAATAATAAAAGTAGGAAATTCGAGTCTATTGTTTTTATTGTGTGTGTCCTTATACATACATACATACATACATACATACATACATACATATACTTTATCCCTCTCATGTACTCAGTACCAAGATGACCTGACCTCAAGAATCCATTATTCACCTCATTATAATTAGGTCAAGGTTAATTAAGACCAACATCCACACAGGTAAGTTAATGAGAGTTAATGAGATCGACTCTTATCTGTTGATTATGGTAAATAAATAATGTCCTAACTGGTTAATGCACTAATTTGCATCTCTACCTGAAGATGTGAGAAAGTATATAACTGATTCTCTTAATAACGACACAAAGGTGGATTCTAAGAGGTCAATGAACACAAGCTACACCTTAATTAGACAGGTGAGAATATATATCTACCTGTGTTACCTTTATGAATGGTTAATGGGGTTAATAACGAATAAAAAAAAAACACATAAAAGGAATCGTTGTCATTATTCCTAGTTAATGGTAAAATAAACGTACAATTCTTGGAGATAATATTGACAAAGAGAATGAAACTATCTCTCAAGTGGTTATAAAAGAAAGATAAGATTCTAGTCAGTATCTCGCTCTCTTTAAATGAATAATGTCTCATCAGCAAGTTCTGAATCGAACATAACTTCTATATATATGGAGAATAAAATTATATTGTAAAGTGTTCCTTGGTCATTACTTTACCAATAGGTGTTGGGTATATGTGAGTGGAGGGCGGGCAGGCAGAGTAAGTGAAACGTGGCAGCCTGGGACCGTAGAGTTTTATAGCCTGGGTCCCGGGATGGTTGGTGATGGGTGATGCATCTCTCTCTCTCTCTCTCTCTCTCTCTCTCTCTCTCTCTCCTTGTACGTGTGTTTGTGTGTGTGTGTGTATGTGACGTCCAAGGACAGTCTTAGTACCTAATTATGTATCCAGTTAAAGACTTGAGGAATAAGACCACGGGATTACTACCACTACTACCACCACCACCACCTTCCCTCTCCCAAAGACTACCACCACCTCAACCAAATACTACCACTACCACCTCCTTCTCTCAACCATCCCTCGGCTAATCCCTAAGTAATTTCCTACATTACCCAGTTACCACGAGTAAATTTGGTTATGTTTTAGTTTAAAGTATTAAGTAAGATCTTCTATCATTTGTTTTTTTACGGTTTAAGATGATTATGAGGAAGATTGTGATGGATTGTGTAGTTGGTGATTTGGGGTTAACTGGAGATGTTGATGTGTTGTGGGATTTGGGGGAGAGGATTTGGAGGGATTTATGGGGGTTTTATGGGGTTTTGTGGGATTTAGGGGATTTAGGTGCTGGATTTGGTTCGAATTGTGAAGGGATTTTCTTTCTTCGTTTTGAGTTTTATTTTGTCTTCATTATGTGAGGACTTTCCCAATGGATTTATTTATTTTTTTTTATTTGCTTCATTAACAATATTTCCTTCGATAGATTTTCCAAATTTCTTCACGAGCTAAGAATTTCTCACTGGATTTTAAATTTCATCATACCATACGTGTCTAGATTCACATTCCCAAATAATTTCTTAAGTCTCAACAATTTCATTCAGTTTTAACAATAGAAAAAAATACCTCATTACTCTAATATCATTCATATGTAAGAAAATCTTCCACTTGTATATAATTTCTTCTTGTTTATTTCAGGTTTACGTAAAAGATTTGTCCTCAGTACATATATTTCGCTCTATCTTGTTTAAGCTTACACAAACATACTGTATCTTAACTCAATAAAGCTTTCCTACTTTGTTGTTTGTCCTGGAGGAGGGAAAGAATATCCAGCCAGCTTAAAATTATTGTCGACCCACAACACAGGGATCTAGTTAAGCTGACATAAAGGGAGTAGAGAGAGAGAGAGAATTTGTATGGGCAAAAATGAATATTCACGCCTCTCTCTCTCTCTCTCTCTCTCTCTCTCTCTCTCTCTCTCTCTCTCTCTCTCTCTCACCTGGCTATACCTTGTGTCCGTATGTCTGGTAGTAATTTACAACTCTGTCTTACTACAAACAATTAGTACTCAAAATCGTCACAAACAGTACTCAAGACCACAAAAAGTACTCAAGTCGCCCCAAACAGTACTCAAATTACCACAAACAGTACTCACATCACCACAAGCACAAACACCTACAGTCCCTTGTGCTTCCTCCTGCATTAACAGAAAAAAGTTCAGATTTCTTTAATGATGACAATAAATTACCAAAGTTTATTTCCTTGGTTCTTCTGCCTCAATGTACAGCCTTTGTTTGTTGAAGTTTAACTGAGTTGTGGGGAGGGGTGTGGGGAGGGGTGTGGGGAGGGAGGGGAGTGTGGTGTGGTAAAGTTTACTGTGGGGAGTTTACTGTGGTGAATATTGCTTTAACCAACCATTACAAACCACAGCTGTAAATCATTTCAAACCACAACTGTAAACCATTTCAATCCACAGCTGTAAACCATTTCAAACCACAGCTATAAACCATTACAAACCACAGCTGTAAACCCCAAAATACTGGTTTACACCTAAACAAAACCACACACACACATTTACACTTTTTTACAACTCAAACACTTTACAACAACAGCGGCTTGACCTGAATCCCGTAGAAGATAAATTACTCTTTTAAAACAACGGATACAAAAAGCATTCTGGATACTAACATTCAACCGGACACGATTACTCTAGTGTGACAAATGTTTATATTGTCACAGAGAGCTATCGTACTCAAGTGGATGTATTTAGACAGACAAACACTTAATTCAGATACTAATAAGAGCACTACATTCATACAATCATACTTATACAGTCAAATACATGTTGTAGTATGAGTATTGGATCCAAACAAACATGTATACAGTCAAACACCAAACAGTATCCAGGTCAATAATTCCCCCCAAAAAACACATTTATAATAGGGTAGGGGAAGTTATATAAACACTTTCACGTTTATATAACCTGGAGTTAATGATTAGTGTAGTGGGTAAGAAATCCAAGATGGCCGACAGAGATGCTTTCTCTTTAAAATTCTTCCCGTTGTCATATATATTGTTAATAAATAATTTGAATACCATTTTAATTCTGTTTTATTAAATTTAATAAGAATTCTATGTTTTTTTAATATATTTTATTGATATATGAACCTAAAATGGCCTCCGTTTAGATGTTATTGACAATATTTTATCATAGTGAAAAATAACCGAATGTATTAGTTAAAATTTATGAAATTAAGAATTACAATATAAATTTGTGTGATTTTTGTCCACTTGTGATAATGAAAAATAATATCTAAAAATAAAATATATTGAATACAGAAATAAAATTAAAAATATAAAATGAAAAATAGAAACTTACTAAATATTTATATAATAATGATTTACTGAAATACTGTGATAGATATTGGTTATGTTATTAGAGTGTGAGTTGCCTTAAGGTACTTGAGATTAATTGATGTTTTAAAATCAATTGAAGGAAAAGGCCCTTTGCATGATTAATACACACATACACACTATAACATACATACTGTGCACACACAAACATAAAATAACATACATACACACACACCTCTCCCATATGTTACCTTATCCTCCCCCCCACTATGTCACACAATACTCTCTAC